>NC_053426.1:32472897-32650490 GCF_007990345.1 Gossypium hirsutum | reverse complement strand
TTCCGAAGTACGTGATTCGGGAATGAGTGATCTTGCTGTAAAATTTCAGTTAATACGCTTGTAAAATCCCAACAATGAGTATGTTTCGTGTGTGCATTGGAATAGTTGATTCCCTTCGAATAATATTCGCTCAGTAAATTTATGTGTTTCCGGCCTTGGCTAAGTTGATCTTTTGTGTGTGAATATAAGGGTTGGTATGTGAAGTAATTATGATATTGAGAATTTGTGCATATGAAATTATCCGTTTAGTTATATGAATGCTATACTTCAATTGTGCTTAAATTCTTTGCTCAAACTTACTAAGCACTAAATGCTTACTCCGTTTCTTTGATTCTCTGTTTTATAGATTTTGGTTCGTCAGCTATCGGACTCGGGAATTTTGAAGTCGAAGTCGCCCACACTATCAAAGCCCCTTTTGGTACACTTTTGGTTGAACTTTGAAATGGCATGTATAGGACTACCCTTTTTGTTGTGGGTCATGGACCCTTTGGATTTGTATAATTTTGGATAGCCATGCGAAAATGGCTTATATATGTTTGAGCATAATGTTATAATCATTTGGTATGGATATGGTTATTGAGAGGTGTGGATATGCTTAACAAGGATTGCCATGGGAATGGTTAATCACTATCATAATTGTGCTATTTATGCTAAAAGGGCTAGTTGAATCATGGAAACTATGAAATAGGTAAAGTCTACCATAAAGGCAGATGCTGACAGCAGCAGTGATGTAGATTTGGAAAATCACTAAAAATAGTAGGAATGGAATTAATAGTGAATAAATTACGTAAACGAACCTTGATGAATCTATTTTCATAGGAAAGTAATGAAACGATCATATGAACAGTATGTTAAGAGATATTCAGGTTTTCGTGAGATAGGGCCAGAACGGTTTCTGGATTCCCTGTTCCGACTTTGGAAATTAATTATAAATTAACCAGAGATAATTAGAAGTCATGCCATATATGAATAGATTCCTTTTTGAGTTTGTTTCTATAGAAACAAACAGCATCAGTATTGAAGCCCTGTACAGGGATATATCCAAGTCGTAATGCGCAAAGGTCAGTGTAGTCGATCCCTGTAACATGGGAGACTTTGACTAATAAACTGTACTAATTGGCTCAACCAAAAATTCTAGAAAAAAATTTTTAGAAGCATATATGAGTCTAGTTTCAGGGAAAATCACGAAACTGATTTTCGAGTTGTGAAACTCAAGATATGATTTTTAAGGTGACAGTGACGCAGTTAGCCAACTTGCCTGGAAAATTTAAAATGGATTGTGCAAAGAAGTGATTTAAGTCTGCAAACCCCTCGTGTCCGACTCCGGCGACGGACTCGGGTACGGGGTGTTACTTGGAACTTTTAAATAAAAAGATTGGCAGTTTGTATAGTTCTACTCAAGTACATCCAGTAATAAGGTGTGATTCAAGTGGAGGAGGAGTACACACAGATTATCCAACATTCAACCCTACCACCGAGCAGGAACAAGTGGATTTTATGGGTAATAATAATTCTAGACCTCAAATAACCCGTATAGTAACACTTACACTGTAGGTTGGAAGAACCATCCCAATTTCTCTGGGGTGGTCCAGGAAATCAAAGACCACAACATCCTCTAGGTTTTCAACAACTACCTTACTAGCAGGAAAAAAATCCAAACCTTGAGAAGATGCTAACGAAAGTCATCACGGTATCCGAAACATGTTTCCAAACTCTGTGACAGCTCTTAAAAATCAGAAAGCGTCAATTTAAGGCTCAAGAATCAATAGGCCAGCTGGCAAAGATGATTTTCGAATGACCATAAGGTAGCTTACCGAGTAATACTGAAACTAACCCAAGGGAGCAGTTTAATGCAATTACTGTTTGAGATGAAAAGGGTTAGTTGAACCTGAACCAGAACCGAGGCAAGGATTTGTGATAAATAAAGGTAAAGATGAGGTGGACCACAGTAAGAAAAACCGGTAGGTAGAGAATATAAACCTCGTTGCCATACCCCAATGCAACAAGGAAAGACCACACAGACGAACAATTTGGTAAATTCCTTAAATTTTAAAGAAATTACATATTAACTTACTGTTTATTGAAGCTCTTTCGCATATGCCAACCGTAGTTAAATTTTTAAAGGAGCTTTTAGGAAATAAGTGGAAATTGGATGAGTCGTCGCATGTGGAATTAAATGTAGTTTGCTCAGTCATTCTACAGAATAGGCTACCTAACAAATTGAAAGATCTAGGGAGTTTTACGATTCCTTGCTTCATTGGTAGTTTAAATGTTAACAATGCTTTCGCTGATCTAGGGGCAAGTATTAATGTCATGCCCTATAAAATGTTTAAACAACTAGTCTTGGAAACCCAAACAAACTAGGATGAGCATTCAATTGGCAGATAAAACAATTAGATTCCTAGGGGTATTATGGAAGACATGCTTGTTAAAATTGATAAATTTATTTTCCCAATTGATTTTGTTGTTCTAGACATGGAAGAGGATAGTGACATGCCTTAATTTTAGGAAGGCCCTTTTTAGCAACTGCTAGAACTATCATAGATGTTGGCACAGGTGAATTGATACTTCGTGTAGGCATGACACGATTACTCTCCAAGCTCGTGATCTGCAAAATACTAGTAATCGAGATGATTCGGTTAATTTAAATAATATTACAACTCAAACTTCTTTGCAGGAGCCCCTAGGAAGAATGTCATAGAGCCTCATTCTAATCCATGCCACAAAAGCAGATTGACTCATGAAGAATGAAGGCTTCAGATCGATGAACTAGACGTATGACAAACACATGTCAAGGAGAAACCAAAAGCACACAATGAATCAAAATGACACATCGATAAGCGTAGGGATGAACAACGAAATTTAAAATTGGGGATAAAGTATTGTTAGATGAAAAGGACCCTCGGAATGCTACTATAGAGTTTAATACAAACGAAGTGACTCTCTTCACGGTACTAAATTTTTTCCTATACAATACAGTCGAGGTAAATCATTCTCAATTTGGCACTTTCAAGGTGAATATTACTCGACTTAAACTTCATGAGGATAATAAAACTGGTAGTAGAAGTGAGGATTTCAACTCCTCAATCCACCATAATCATGTGAATAACAGGTAAGTCGAGCTTAGACTCTAAATAAGCACTTCTTGGGAGGCAACCCGAGCACTAACACCACTAAGTAATTTTATTTTAGCTATTTTAGTGTTTTTATGCAAGTACAGTGGCCCACACGACCTAGACACACGGGCATGTCCTTGACCGTGTGAAAATAGGGCTAACAATTCCCCAGTATCGAGCCACATGGCCATAAATTCAATCCACACAATCATACGACACGGCCGTGTGACACACATGTCTGGACACACGGGCGTGCCCAAGGCCGTGTGAAAACTAGAGCTTAAATTTCAAATTTTAATTAAGTTAGGAAGCTACACGGGCAAGGCACATGGCTGTGTGTTCAGACACACGAGCGTGTAAGAAATACCTCATGGGCGTAGGAGAAATGAAGAACATCACACATGGTCGTGTGATGCAACCGTGTGCACCACACAGCCTAACCACACGGGCGTGTCCTAAGGTCGTGTGACAATTACACATTCAAATTTCGCAATAAACACGGGCTCGGCACAAGCCACACAGCCGTGCCCCTTTTTAAACCCCACCCCAAACCTTAATTTTTTCCTTTTTCTTCTTCCCCAACCTTACCCCCCTTAGCCACCGCAGCCTCTAGACTTTCCCTCACCCCCAACCATCCTCTCCATGCCGACGCAGCAGCGGCAACCTCCCCCTCCTCCCATCCCTCTCCCTTTCCCTTTCTTTCTTCCCCTCATTTCTTCCCTTTCTTTCTCCCTTCCACCAGCGACCGCACGGCTTGCTCCCCACGCCCGTGGCCGACCCCATCACCACCATCAACCTGACCCAACCCTCACCAACACCGCTCACCGCAGTCCACTAAACCACCACTGACTGTCGGTCTATTCTTGTCCTTTATATCCTTTTTTTATTTTGTTTCATTCTTATTTATTTATTTATTTATTTTATTTATTTATTTTATTTTTATCTTTATTTAAATTTTATTTTCTCTTCTTTATTTTTAAAGATTTATGCTTTATATTTTAAACTCTGCTTATCGTTATGATTATTATCGAATTATCCCTTAATTCTCTTTCACAATGGTGTTTATTTTTATTAGTACTTAGAATTATACCTTTTATTTGACTTTCTCTACAATTCTTGCTCTCACTACTCCAAAGATCTCATCCAAATTTTTAGGGCAGTTTTGTTTCTCTTTCTCTCTTCTGATATTATGCTTATATTCTTATTAACTATCTTTGTAAATTGAGGACAATGTCCATCTTAATTGTGGGGAGGTTATCTAGGTGATTATTAGAAAATCCCTGAATTTTTAATCTTATTCTCAAATAATTTTCTCATATCATTATTGGAGTAAATTTTGATTGATCTATGATTTTTATTGATATGTTTTGAATTAAACCATAGGTAATTATGCATTAATTGTTTAAACTTTAAGAAATTTGAGAATCAAGCATGATAAGTTGGCTTTTGAGAATTAAAATTGCTAGGTTGTTTCCCTGAATTGAGGTATTATCTTCAAATTCTGAATTTACAGGATTGACATCAAATACCCATAATTTCTGTGAGATTTTAAGCCTTTTAGAACATATATTCTTCTTGCTCACTGATTTTATTGATTATGAGTGTGTCAACTTTGATTTGTTATTCTAGAACTTGCATCGATTATACATGTCGAGACCACACCATTGATTTGATATACTAAAATGATAAAGGCACTTAGGTTTTAACCCATTTTTTTCCCATAAAAAGCCTACCTACACAATTGACCCTTAGTGAACCGCTTTGAGCTTAACAAATCATTTTTTTAATTTACCCTAAAAATTTAACCCTTTTATCATTCTTTTTGATTCGTTGAGAATTTTTTCCATTTTGTTGACTCATTTTTTGTCAAGATTTGAATTGGTTAATTGCCTAACTATGTCTTTCATTCGAACCATTTAATTCTCTCTTATATTTGTATTTATTATTATTCTTAAAAAAATACATACATACATACATATTGCTAGTAATTCTTTGTTTTTGAGCTTAAGTTTTTAATTCCATATTCTGAGAAGAAGCTCATGTTTATTGATGTTAGTTATTTTTTTTCCAAATAGGTAATTTATCAATTTAATATCGATTCTAACTGTCTTTTTCAACCTATATCCACACCTTTAACCCAAAGCCCCATTACAACCCTTCGAAGACCTTTTGATTTGTGTATCATCTCATTTATAGTGGTGGAGATTTGATTTTCATACAAGCCTATGGTAATAACTTTTCATGTTTGACTACTAAGTGCTTAATCATTGAACCTTCAACACATTGAGTGATTTGAGAGAACCTTTAGTGAGGATGTCAACCATTCTCAATTTGGAATTAAAGATAATTACTAAGATAAAGAGAGGTGCCTATAATTTTATGATTAAAATGCTCAACTTTGACTGTTTGAAACTTTAATGTTCTTTTAGTTAAATTTTCAATGTATGACTGCTTGTGGGTTATTTTGAAACATTATTGATGAGAATTATAGGTTGAGAAGAATTTACTTTGATTATGAGTTGAGGATTTTGCTTGAGGACAAGCAAATGCTTAAGTGTGGGGATATTTGATAAACCGTAATTTATACATATTTTTACCTCATGCTTGACATATTTATGAATGATTTCTCCTTTGTTTTAGTGAATTCGATGCTCCTAATCCTTTAATTTCATGTTTTATACTCAGGAGAGCTTAGGATAGCAAAAGGAACGAGAAACGGGCCAAAAATGGACAAATTGGGCTTAAATCAATGTTTCACACGGCCTAAGCACTTCCACACAAGTGATCCACACACCCGTGTGTGACACACGGGTAGACCACACGCCCGTGTGTCATGGCTGTGTCGACATTAATCCAAGTCAGAATTCCACACGGTTTGAGCACTTGCACACGAGCGTGGCACACGGCCTGACCCTGTCGAGCCCAAGTCTAGTTCTACTCAGAAAAGGCCACTTTTGAGGGTTTTGAAGCATTCTAAAGCCTATATAAACACCCTAGATGAGGATTAAAAGGGGACACACAAAGTTGGAGGGAGAAAATACTCGCGAATAGCCATCGGAATCACCTCAGAACCAGGATCTACATCAAGACTGAAGATTTCCATCCAATTTCCTAAAAGTTATTGGGGCTCTTTATGTTTTGTTGTTTTTCAAATTTTGACATGTTTTCCACTATTATTATGAACTAAACCCCCTAAATACCTAAGGGAGATGAAACCTAAGACGAATCTTATTACTCTTTGATTTATATGATAAATATTTGTTCTTATTCTTAATTTTGAGTTTTAACCCTTGCTTTAATGTTCCAGGATATTAATTCAAGTTCTTGATGTGCTTATTCAGTGGAGCAAAAGTCCCTGTTTAAGAGTAGATCATTCATAATTAAGCGGAGTTGCATGCAATCTTGGAGATAGGACAACATAAATCTGCTAGATTAGAGTCAACTCTAATAAGGGAATCCATAGATCGAGTTAATGTGACAATAGAGGTTTTAATTAGAAAGAGATTTCAATTAATCAACCTAGAGTCAGTTGTTTTTAGTCTCGAAAGGGATAATAGAGTCAGTTGTTTTTAGTCTCGAAAGGGATAATAACATAAATCAGGGATTTCTACGGATTAACTCAAGTGAATAAATCGTTTAAGTCAAAGGTAATAAGTGAAGTCTAGGTGGATTCTTTCTTGGCTTTTGTCTTCTCCATTGGTTTTTTTCTAAAGTATTTTCCAACTTTCATCTCTGTTGTAATCTTAGTTAAATTAGAAAATTAGTTTAGTTTAAAACCATCCATTAATTCTTAGGCTAGATAATAAAAAGATTGTGACAGCCCTAATTTGACCCTAGTCGGAAAGTGGTTTCGGGACCACAAAACCGGGTCGTAAAAATAATTAACCATTAAGTTTTGTGTTTATTGTATGTGAAATAGGCATGTGTGAAAGTTTCATGCTCCAATTTTATTATTAGTATGTGAAATTATTAAATAGGACTTATGTGAGGAAATTTAGAAATGTGCTAGGCAAATGTTATAGTGGCCTATTAAAGCATGTTAGAAAATACTTGTACTTGCATGTCAAATTAGCCAAAAGTCTAGATGGTGGCCGGCCATGCTATGGGTTGAAACATATTATAAATATGTTATGTTAACATTTGTGTTAAAAATAATATAATAAAGAGCATGGATAATAAAATAATAGTGGTTAGTAGGAGAAGAAACAAAAAAAAAAGAGTTAGCTAGGTTGCTCCTCCATTGCCGTAACTAGAGGAAGAAGAAGAGGGGAAGTTCGGCCAAGGTGGTTCTTTAGATTAAAGGTATGTTCATTGTTGCTTTTGGAGGTTTATACATCCTTTGGATGATCAGCCTAATTCTATCTATCTCATGGATGGAATTGGGGTTGTTGGAGAGTTAGGATTCGGCTAAGAGGCTTAAAAATTTTAGTTGATGCCTTGATACTACTAGCATGTTAGCTATATGGATGTGTTAAGTTACTTGAAATGTTAGATAAATTTGAACTCCCTACCAAATTCTTTAGACAACCCATGTTAGAAATTTCGGTATTGAGATGTCTAGAACTTTCGGCCATTGTAGCTATGGAGAAATAAGGTTTTTGTTTCTTGTTAAATTTAGATGAACAAGGGTAGATGAGTGTTTGAACTATACAAATAATCATATGTGAGCATTAGGTGCTAAGGCAAAGGAATCGGCTACCTTATTAGGTACCAAGACCGAATGTGAATTTGATTAGGCTTGAGTAATTATTATGCTTAAAATTGATAGTTAAGTACCATGTTCTAGCCGAACATGTAGTTGTTTAATGTTGTGAACAAGTGCCGTTTAGTTGTTCTAAAATTGTCTAAATTAGATGTTTAATCATCTAAGGGTTCGGCATTGTGCATTCTTGTTAAGAGTTTGATTTGAAATCATGAGATCTTGTTGACTTGTGTTTAAATGGCATTCGGTCATAGTCTATGGGAGTTTACTAATCCGGTTTAGGTGCCAAATACTTTGTATTGGAAATTTTGATGTGTAAGTAGAAATTAATTAAGATGATATTGAGACATTCGAAAATAAATATGTATTAAAGTTATATTTGTAGTAGTTTAATGTGATTTACCAAGTGCACAAATTTGAAAGCGAGAAGGTGATGAACTTAAGTGGTAATTGATTCAAATAAATTGGTTCTAAAATGTATATGAATGTCGTATGATTGTGTTTGATTGGGAGGTAAATTGTTTGATTTAGCTCAAGAGCTTAGAGGATCAACGTTGGATAGGGGAAAGGAAAAAGTAATTGAATAGCCGTTGAAGTCGTTCGACAACGTCCGAGGTAAGTCTTCGAGTAATGAAACTTAGTTTATGATTTGATTAAGTCATGACATATAAGCATAACAAATAAACGGTGATATAATGATTCTACTTGAATGATACATTGAGGTGATTAGTTTATACCTATGACGGGTAGCCGAATGTGTATAGAGATCATGTTATAAAGCCAATCAAAATCATGCTCTTTGTATGTGGCTATTGAGCCGAAATTGGTAAGGTTTGATAAGTGTCTTGTGTTTGACCTTTAGTAATGAAAATGAAATATGGATGTGTCATGATTTATTGATATATGTGTGTAACACCCCGAACCCGAGACCGTCACCGGAGTCGAACACGAGGTGTTAACAGACTTCAAACCACTTATTAAAAATTTCCCAGACAAGCTGCCAATCTGTGTACTAGTCACTTTAAAAATCATATCTTGAGTTCTGAAACTCGAAATCCAGTTCCGTAAATTTTCCCCGGAACTAGACTCATATATCTATATGGTAGAATTTTTTTAGAATTTTTGGTCAGGCCAATTGGTACAGTTTATTAGTTAAAGTCGTCCCTTTTCCTGGGTTCGACTACTCTGACCCTTGTGCATTACGACTTAGATATCTCCCTTTACAGAGCTCCAATACTTATGCCGTTGGTTTCTAATGAAACTAGACGCAAAAGGGAATCTATACATATAAAGCATGACTTCTAATTGTCTCTGATTAATTTAGGGTGAATTTCTAAAGTCGGGACAGGGGATCCAGAAATTGCTCTGGCCCTGTTTCACAAGAGTTTAATTATCTCCTAACATACAGCTCATATGGTCGTTTCGTTTCTTCTATATGAAAATAGACTCATCGAGCTTCGATTACATAATTTATTCATTAATTAATTCCATTTCTACTATTTTTAGTGATTTTTCAATCTCACATCACTGCTGCTGCCAGCATCTGTTACTAAAGCAACTATGCCTATTTCGTGATTTCTCCTTGATCTAACTAGTAATTCATCATACATATCACAAATTATGATCATGACTAGCCATGCCAAAGGCTAATCATTGTCAAACATCTCCCTACTACACTATTGCCATATCATGAATTTTAACACCAAAAATAATCAACCATGACATATGGCATAAAAATCGAATTACCAAGACTTACGACCTAACATTATAGAACCAAATCCAACCGAACATTTATGCCATTTTCGCATGGCTAAAAGTTTACATACCAAATTTCAACAAAACATATTAGCCTATACATGCCGAAATGTTCTCCTAGACTGACTAAAAAGAAGATACCAAAAGTTGCTAGCCGGTGTGATGACTTCGATGACAGTCTCGAGCACGCAAAAAGACGAGTCCAAGAAACCTAAAGTAGGTGACAAGCAAACACCGAGTGAGTATATAACTCAGTAAGTCATAAGCATTACATTGCCGTTCAGTAATAATATATCATAAGAGAAAATAAATAATGCGGGATTAAAATCCTCCATCCATACCCAAACTGTGCTATAATTCCTTAGGCATTTCGGTTCGATCTCATACCAAGCCCTACTTTGACATTTCATACATTACACCATATGACATTGGATGCATTTATCTTCAAGTATAATCACCACATAGGTTCAAGACTTACCAAGCTCAATCCCAAATATAAATAAAATGTCTATTCCTCATGAGCTCAAGGTGTTTACTCGTACCGTTGTCCATGATTGACTCGATAAGGCCGCACACTTAGAGCATGTATATTTATTAGAGAATGTATAATAAGCCCGCACACTTAGTGCTTAATAGTCGAACTCGCACACTTAGTGCTATATAATCAACCTCGCACACTTAGTGCTATACAATTTGAACCCGCACACTTAGTGCCAATCTCATGATCATAAATGTTTACACCCGCACACTTAGTGCCGAAACCAACAACTCAATACATCTCACCTCTTTTCTTTTTCATTCAATACTTTCATCACCCCATGCATACATGTAAATATATATATATATTTATCATTCCATTCAGCATCATTACATAGACGTTATGACCATTTAAATTAATACAAAATATATGCTTAATGACTTACCTTGTGTTGGGTAAGACGGTTCCAACTCGGCTACTCGATGATCTTTTCTTTGCCTTTGCTTGATTCTCCTCCTTTAACTCCTTGAGCTTAATCAATAAATCAACTAGTTTAACCATCATGCTAAACATTCATAATTCAATTACACATGCATATGTATGTTTGTATATTCGGCAACCATCCTCACTAATTACCCATTTAGTCGATTATACACATAATTAAAAGTAACATCACGAATGGGCATACTTATGTATATATATGTATATATACTTCGGAATGGGCATCACAATTAGATTTAACACCACCTTCATACTCAATTAGATGGCCGAATGTATGTATATATGTACAATGTCAACTATAACATCATTTAAACACCTAATTTCATCTCATGAACACTTGATCGAATTTTCCTAATCTAGCATATTTTCACATCTATTTGTAACATCATGTAAATCCACATATAACTACATTTCTTAAGTTCCACATCTTAATGCCCATTATAGCCACACCCATAGTCTAAATCTAACAATCGGCAACACCCACCTTTCCACTATGTTAGCCGAATACTCATTCTCTTCTTAGTCCTAAATTCGGTACCTCCAACAAAATAGCTTAACAATTTCAACTTTCATGCTAACATAACAAGCAACTTAACACATCCATATAACTAGCATGCTAATAGCATCAAGGTATCAACTAAAATTTTTTAAGCTCCTTAGCCGAATCCTAACTCTCCAACAACCCCAAATCCAACCATGGGATAGATAGAATTTAGACTCATCACCCAAAGGTTGTGTAAACTTCCAAAAATATCATTGAACATACCTTGATCTAAAGGACCACCTTGGCCGAATCTTGCTTCCTCTTCTTCCTCTAGTTACGACAATTGCAAAAGAAAGAAAACATGAACACTCCTTCTTCCCTCCTTATTAAGCATTCAAACTCCCTCATTTTCATGCCACAACATCAAACACTCCTCCTAGATACAAGCAATGGCCGAACTTCTTCAAAATTTTTCTCCCTTTCTTTTTCTTGGTTTTTCGGCTAGGAGATGGCAAATATGAACACCCCTTTTTTTTGTTCACTTTCCTATTATTATTCCCATCATTTGTTAACCAAAAAAAATATTAAATTAGAATGAGTGGGGAATCATCACTCCTTGGCCGGCCACCATGTATTTTATGGGTAATTTGACATGCAAAGCCATGCTTCCTCTCCCTATTATTAATTACTCCTTATAATTCATCTATCATCTTTTCTAACTTCGTCAACTAGGTCCTTTTCGAATTAATTCACATTCCTAAAGCTAATATTAAGCATTTAATTTCTCATATATTCACTGTCACACAAAAATTTATGTAATTAAAACACAAAAATAAATTTTTGGCTCGGTAATGTGGTCTCAAAACCACATTCCGACCAGGGTCTAATTTGGGTTGTCACAACTCTCCCCCACATAAGAAATTTTCATCCCCGAAAATCTTACCGGTAAATAATTTTGGATATCGATCCTTCATAGAGTCCTCAAGTTCCCAAGTGGCTTCTTCAATTCCGTGTTTATGCCACAGTACCTTCACTAATGAGATTTTCCTGTTTCGTAGTTCTTTTACTTCACGTGCTAAAATACGAACTGGTTCTTCTTCGTAACTCAAATTAGATTGAATCTCGATCTCCGATGGAGGAATTACGTGCGATGGATCGGACCTATATCGTCGAAGCATCGAGACATGAAAAACGTTGTGAATCTTTTCGAGCTCAGGGGGCAAAATTAATCGATATGCAACTGGTCCAACTCGTTCGGATACTTCGTACGGACCGATGAACCTCGGACTCAATTTGCCCTTACGACCAAATCTAAGCACCTTCTTCCAGGGTGAAACTTTGAGAAATACTTTGTCTCCAACCTGATATTCACTGTCTTTTCTTTTCAAATCCGCATACGACTTTTGACGATCCGAAGCGGTTTTCAAACTTTCGCGAATTACTCGGACTTTCTGCTCGACATCCTTAATCAAATCAACCCCAAGGATCTTACTTTCACTAAGTTCAGTCCAAAATAATGGGGTACGGCATTTACGATCGTATAAAGCCTCGTAAGGTGCCATCTTAATGCTTGACTGAAAACTATTGTTGTAAGCGAATTCGATCAAAGGAAGATATCTTTCCCATGAACCATAAAACTCTAAAACACAACATCTCAACATATCCTCGAGTATTTGAATTATCCGCTCAGATTGGCCATCGGTCTGAGGATGGAATGCGGTGCTAAAGTGCATCTTGGTACCCAATGCTTCTTGTAATTTCTTCCAAAATCGCGAGGTAAATCTTGGGTCTCTATCCGACACGATGGAAATAGGTACCCCATGCAACCGAACTATTTGGGAGACATATAATTCTGCCAATTTATCAAGCGAAAAATCCGTACGGACAGGGATAAAATGAGCAGACTTGGTCAATCTATCAACAATGACCCAGACCGAGTCTTTCTTACTCTGAGTCAAAGGCAACCCAGATACAAAGTCCATTGTCACTCGATCCCATTTCCATTCGGGTATCATGATTGGCTGAAGTAATCCAGATGGCACTTGATGTTCCGCTTTTAGTTGTTGACATATCAAACACCTTGAAACAAATTCAGAAATGTCTCGTTTCATACCGGGCCACCAAAATTGGCGTTTCAGGTCATTCTACATTTTAGTACTACCCGGGTGGACTGACATTCGACTACTATGAGCCTCATTCAAAATCATCGAAATAAGTTCCGAATTTCTTGGAACACATAATCGACCTCTGAACGTCAAGCAATCATTGTCGTCAATCCGGAACTCTGATTCCTTATTCGAAGCACATTCAGCTCGTTTAGTGACCAATTCAGCATCGACTTTCTGGGATTCAAGTATTTGACGAATCAATAATGGTTTGGCCTCTAATTCAGCTACTAGCACCCCATCGGGTGAGACGGATAAGTGAGCATTCACCGCTCTCAAAGCAAACAGTGCTTTCCGACTTAAAGCATCGGCAACCACGTTAGCCTTTCCCGGGTGATAATCAATAACAAGTTCGTAGTCCTTCAACAACTCAAGCCAACGTCTTTGTCGTAGATTTAGATCTCTTTGAGCCATCAGATATTTTAGACTCTGGTGGTCTGAATAAATATGACACCTTTCTCCAAACAAGTAATGTCGCCATATTTTCAAGGCGAACACTATGGCTGCTAATTCAAGATCGTGGGTCGGATAGTTTCTCTCATGCGGCTTTAATTGTCTCGACGCGTAAGCCACAACTCAACCTTCTTGCATCAACACACAACCTAGCCCAAGTAGGGATGCATCACTATAAATGACAAACTCTTTGCCGGACTCCGGTTGTACTAGCACTGGAGCTTCGGTTAAACAGGTCTTTAGTCGATCGAAACTCTTCCGGCAGTTTTCTGTCCATTCAAACTCAACATCTTTTTGGAGTAGTCTCGTCAACGGTACAGCTATCATCGAGAAACCCCTTACAAACCGTCGGTAGTATCCGGCAAGTCCCAAAAAGCTCCTAACTTCAGTAATATTCCTCGGAGGTTTCTAATCAAGTATGGCCAAAATTTTGTTCGGATCCACTCTAACACCCGATGCGGACACCACGTTCCCCAAAAAGCTAACCTCTCTCAACCAAAATTCACATTTACTGAATTTTGCGTATAACTGCTTGTCTCACAAAATCTGTAATACTAACCTCAAATGCTCGGCGTGTTCGGCTTCACCTTGTGAATAAACTAAAATATCATCAATAAACACAACCACAAATCGATCCAAGTATGGCCTGAATACTCGATTCATTAAATCCATAAATACCGCAGGGGCATTAGTGAGCCCAAACGGCATCACTAAGAATTCGTAGTGACCGTACCTCGTTCTAAAAGCTGTTTTGGGTGTGTCCGAGTCTCGAACCCTCAACTGATAATAACCAGATCTCAGATCTATCTTGGAAAATACTGAGGCTCCCTTTAATTGATCAAACAAATCATCAATACGTGGCAACGGGTATTTATTCTTTATGGTCACTTTATTAAACTGACGATAATCGATGCACAATCTCATGGTTCCATCCTTCTTTTTCACAAACAATACGGGTGCGTCCCATGGAGAAAAACTCGGTCGAGCGAAACCTCTATCCATCAATTCTTGCAATTAAACTTTCAATTCCTTTAATTCTGTTAATGCCATACGATACGGGGCTATTGAGATTGGCGTGGTACCAGGTACAATCTCGATGCAGAATTCCACCTCTCGAACCTGTGGCAACCCCGGTAACTCCTCAGGAAAAACATCTGAATACTCACAAACCACCGGTACTGATTCAAGTTTCCTTTCCGTCTCTTTGCTATCAAATACATACGCAAGGTATGTTTTACAACCCTTTTTCACATATCTCTGAGCGGTTATTGAAGATATTATCACTGGCACCCCCTTCAAATCGGTAGACTCAACTCGGACTACCTCATCATTTGCACTCCTCAAATCGATGGTTTTTCTTTTGCAGTTCACCACTGCATCATGTACGGTCAACCAATCCATACCAAGAATAACATCAAATTCGTCAAACGGAAAAAGCATCAAATCGGCCGAAAAATAGGATTCTCGGATTATTAGAGGGCATCTCTTACACACTTTATCAACAAGTACGTATTGACCCAAACGGTTTGACACTCGAATTACGAACTCAGTAGACTCAACAGGTAGAGTCTTACTGGATGCTAAGGTTTCACATACATATGAATGAGTAGAGCCAGGGTCAATCAATGCAATCACATTAGTATCAAAGAGAGTGAAGGTACCAGTGATGACATCAGGGGAGGATGCCTCCTCTCGTGCGCGAATGGTTTATGCTCTAGCAGGAGTACGGTTCTTGGCTCGAGCAGCCGTATCAGAGGCCCCTCTCTGACTACCACCCCTACCTCCTAAAATTCTCAGTGGTCTACCTCTAGTTGTCACTCCACTAGGTCTTGCACCTTAAATATTATTCTTTTCATCAAGCTCCGTGCAATCTCTAATGAAGTGGTCCTTCAAACTGCATCCGTAACAGGCCCTGTTAGTAGACTTACCCCAACATTCACCTAGGTGTCGTCTTCTGCATTGGGGACATTCAGGTTTCTCTTGACGATTATTGCCCACACTAGCTACCGAAGTAGCTCGGGAGTCCGTCGATGGTCGTGCTCTGATGGAAATTCCCGCAGTCGTCCTCGACTTATTAGTGTCCTCCCTGAACTTCTTTACAGCTGAGAATGGAGCTTTACCCGTCGATCTTTTACGATAGTCTCTAGCTTCAAATTCAGCCTTCTTCTTCTCCTTTCCAAGTTCTTCCGCCTTGCAGGCTCGTTCGACTAGTGTTACGAATTCTTTTATCTCCAAAATACCCACTAGTAGCTTTAAATCTTCATTCAATCCTTCTTCAAATCTTTTGCACATAGCAACCTCATCAGCTACACACTCCCGGGCATACCTACTGAGTCTTATGAATTCATGTTCGTATTCAGATACTGTCATACGGCCTTGCTTGAGTTCCAAGAATTCCTTACGCTTTTGATCAATGAACCGTTGACTAATATATTTCTTTCGAAATTCCGTTTGAAAGAAGTCCCAAGTAACTCGTTCGTTTGGGACTATGGAAATCAGGGTCCTCCACCAATAGTAGGCTGAGTCCCACAACAAGGATATAGCACACTTTAGACATTCATCGGGCGTGCATGACAGTTCATCAAACACCCAAATGGTGTTATCAAGCCAGAACTCGGCCCTTTCAGCATCATCAGTAACTATGGCCCTGAACTCCTCAGCCCTGCGCTTCCTAATCAAGTCTACACGTGGCTTACTCAGCCTCACAGGATCAGTAACTGATGGCATCACAGGCTCTTGGGGTGGATTATTCAAATTCGGGAATTGTTGGACAGCCGGATTGGTTCGGGCATATTGCGCGACCCACTCATTCATCATGGTAAAGAAGGCTTGTTTAGCCCCCTCACCTTGATTATTCGCAGATGACTGAGGTTCAACAGGCGGCGTCCCTTGTGCAGGAGCAGCCGCTACACTTTCAACGTCATCCGCCAAGGTTCTCTCTACACCGGGATCCATTTACTAATCAAAACAAAAATTTTAACCGTCAGAAGTCATCACACATTTAAACATTAACATTAAGGCATGTATAGCTAGACTCATACGTGCTATGGTAGTCCTAGAACCGACTAAACCATAGCTCTGATACCAATTAAATTGTAACACCCCGAACCCGAGACCGTCGCCGGAGTCGAACACGAGGTGTTAACAGACTTCAAACCACTTATTAAAAATTTCCCAGACAAGCTGCCAATCTGCGTACTAGTCACTTTAAAAATCATATCTTGAGTTATGAAACTCGAAATCCTGTTCCGTAAATTTTCCCCCGAACTAGACTCATATATCTATATGGTAGAATTTTTGTAGAATTTTTGGTCGGGCCAATTGGTACAGTTTATTAGTTAAAGTCGTCCCTGTTCCTGGGTTCGACTACTCTGACCCTTGTGCATTACGACTTAGATATCTCCCTTTACAGAGCTCCAATACTTATGTCGTTGGTTTCTAATGAAACTAGACTCAAAAGGGAATCTATACATATAAAGCATGAATTCTAATTGTCTCTGATTAATTTAGGGTGAATTTCTAAAGTCGGGACAGGGGATCCAGAAATCGCTCTGGCCCTGTTTCACAAGAGTTTAATTATCTCCTAACATACAGCTCATATGGTCATTTCGTTTCTTCTATATGAAAATAGACTCATCGAGCTTCGATTACATAATTTATTCATTAATTAATTCCATTCCTACTATTTTTAGTGATTTTTCAATCTCACGTCACTGCTGCTGCCAGCATCTGTTACTAAAGCAACTATGCCTATTTCGTGATTTCTCCTTGATCTAACTAGTAATTCATCATACATATCACAAATTATGATCATGACTAGACATGCCAAAGGCTAATCATTGTCAAACATCTCCCTACTACACTATTGCCATATCATGAATTTTAACACCGAAAATAATCAACCATGACATATGGCATAAAAATCGAATTACCAAGACTTACGACCTAACATTATAGAACCAAATCCAACCGAACATTTATGCCATTTTCGCATGGCTAAAAGTTTACATACCAAATTTCAACAAAACATATTAGCCTATACATGCCGAAATGTTCTCCTAGACCGACTAAAAAGAAGATACCAAAAGTTGCTAGCCGGTGTGATGACTTCGATGACAGTCCCGAGCACGCAAAAAGACGAGTCCAAGAAACCTAAAGTAGGTGACAAGCAAACACCGAGTGAATATATAACTCAGTAAGTCATAAGCATTACATTGCCGTTCAGTAATAATATATCATAAGAGAAAATAAATAATGCGGGATTAAAATCCTCCATCCATACCCAAACTGTGCTATAATTCCTTAGGCATTTCGGTTCGATCTCATACCAAGCCCTACTTTGACATTTCATACATTACACCATATGACATTGGATGCATTTATCTTCAAGTATAATCACCACATAGGTTCAAGACTTACCAAGCTCAATCCCAAATATAAATAAAATGTCTATTCCTCATGAGCTCAAGGTGTTTACTCGTACCGTTGTCCATGATTGACTCGATAAGGCCGCACACTTAGAGCATGTATATTTATTAGAGAATGTATAATAAGCCCGCACACTTAGTGCTTAATAGTCGAACTCGCACACTTAGTGCTATATAATCAACCTCGCACACTTAGTGCTATACAATTTGAACCCGCACACTTAGTGCCAATCTCATGATCATAAATGTTTACACCCGCACACTTAGTGCCGAAACCAACAACTCAATACATCTCACCTCTTTTCTTTTTCATTCAATACTTTCATCACCCCATGCATACATGTATATATATATTTATCATTCCATTCAGCATCATTACATAGACGTTATGACCATTTAAATTAATACAAAATATATGCTTAATGACTTACCTTGTGTTGGGTAAGACGGTTCCAACTCGGCTACTCGATGATCTTTTCTTTGCCTTTGCTTGATTCTCCTCCTTTAACTCCTTGAGCTTAATCAATAAATCAACTAGTTTAACCATCTTGCTAAACATTCATAATTCAATTACACATGCATATGTATGTTTGTATATTCGGCAACCATCCTCACTAATTACCCATTTAGTCGATTATACACATAATTAAAAGTAACATCACGAATGGGCATACTTATGTATATATATGTATATATACTTCGGAATGGGCATCACAATTAGATTTAACACCACCTTCATACTCAATTAGATGGCCGAATGTATGTATATATGTACAATGTCAACTATAACATCATTTAAACACCTAATTTCATCTCATGAACACTTGATCGAATTTTCCTAATCTAGCATATTTTCACATCTATTTGTAACATCATGTAAATCCACATATAACTACATTTCTTAAGTTCCACATCTTAATGCCCATTATAGCCACTCCCATAGTCTAAATCTAACAATCGGCAACACCCACCTTTCCACTATGTTAGCCGAATACTCATTCTCTTCTTAGTCCTAAATTCGGCACCTCCAACAAAATAGCTTAACAATTTCAACTTTCATGCTAACATAACAAGCAACTTAACACATCCATATAACTAGCATGCTAATAGCATCAAGGTATCAACTAAAATTTTTTAAGCTCCTTAGCCGAATCCTAACTCTCCAACAACCCCAAATCCAACCATGGGATAGATAGAATTTAGACTCATCACCCAAAGGTTGTGTAAACTTCCAAAAATATCATTGAACATACCTTGATCTAAAGGACCACCTTGGCCGAATCTTGCTTCCTCTTCTTCCTCTAGTTACGACAATTGCAAAAGAAAGAAAACATGAACACTCCTTCTTCCCTCCTTATTAAGCATTCAAACTCCCTCATTTTCATGCCACAACATCAAACACTCCTCCTAGATACAAGCAATGACCGAACTTCTTCAAAATTTTTCTCCCTTTCTTTTTCTTGGGTTTTCGGCTAGGAGATGGCAAATATGAACACCCCTTTTTTTTTGTTCACTTTCCTATTATTATTCCCATCATTTGTTAACCAAAAAAAACATATTAAATTAGAATGAGTGGAGCATCATCACTCCTTGGCCGGCCACCATGTATTTTATGGGTAATTTGACATGCAAAGCCATGCTTCCTCTCCCTATTATTAATTACTCCTTATAATTCATCTATCATCTTTTCTAACTTCGTCAACTAGGTCCTTTTCGAATTAATTCACATTCCTAAAGCTAATATTAAGCATTTAATTTCTCATATATTCACTGTCACACAAAAATTTATGTAATTAAAACACAAAAATAAATTTTTGGCTCGGTAATGTGGTCTCGAAACCACATTCCGACCAGGGTCTAATTTGGGTTGTCACAATGTACATGATTATTCGAATGATATCCGGGCTAAGTCCCAAAGGCATTTGTGCTATTGACTATATCCGGGCTAAGTCCCGAAGGCATTTGTGCTATTGACTATATCCGGGCTAAGTCCCGAAGGCATTTGTGCTAGTGACTATATCCGGGCTAAGTCCCAAAGGCTTTTGTGCTATTGACTATATCCGGGCTAAGACCCGAAGGCATTTGTGCGAGTTGCTATATCCGGCTAAATCCCGAAGGCACTTGGGTTTGGAAATGAGCGATCATGCTGTAATAATTTCAATTAATACGCTCATGAAATCCAAACGATAAGGTATGTTTCGTATATGCATCGGAAAAGTTAATTCCTTTTTAGATAGTACACGCTCTATTGATTAACAACTTCCGGCCTTTAGTTAGGTTTGATTCCCTGTGTATGAATATACTGGTTGAGGTGTGAAGTAAGTATGATTTTGGGAATATGCGTATATGCAACTATTCAGTTAGTCATATGAACGCTATACTTTAGTCGTAAATAATTTCATTACTTGAACTTACTAAGCATTAAAATGCTTACTCTGTTACTTTGATTCTCTGTTTTATAGATTTTGTTCGTCAGCTATCGGACTCGGGAGTGTCAAAGTCGAAGTCATCCATACTATCTAAGCCACTTTTTGGTACTCTTTTAGTTCAATTTTGAAAATGGCATGTATAGGGCTGACCCTTGTTGCTAATTAAGTACCCTTTGGTAATGTGTATTCGTATAGCCATGCGAAAATGGCTCGTATATTTTGAAGTATAACATTATGGTCTTGTGATATGGTTATTAAGTGGTGTGGAAATGTTTGGTAATGACTAGCCATTGGAATGGCCAATCATGGGCCTATTGGCGCTACGTACGTCATGGCTAATCGGTATTACCCTTGATAATAATGTATGTCAATTTGCTATTCGATTCATGGAAAATTATGAAATAGGTAAAATTTACCTTAAAATAGATGCTGACAACAGCAGTGACGTAAGTTGGAAAAATCACTAAAAATAGTAGGAATGGAGTTAAATAGTGAATAAATTATGTAATCTAATCTTGATGAGTCTATTTTCATATGAAAGAAACGAAACGACCATATGATCCGTATTTTATGAGATGTTTAAGTTTTCGTGAAACAGATCCAGAACGTTTTCTGGATCCCTTGTTCTGATTTTGAAAATTTACCATAAATTAACCAGAGACAATTAGAAGTCATGCTTTATATGTATAGATTTATTTTTGAGTCTAGTTTCATTAGAAACAAACGGCATAAGTATTGAAGCTCTTTACAGGGAGATATCTAAGTCGTAATGCATGAAGGTCAGAGTAGTCGAACCTTGAAACAGGGGAGACTTTAACTAATAAACTGTACTAATTGGCTTGACCAAAAATTCTAGAAAAAAATTTGTAGATGGAAATATGAGTTTAGTTTCATGAAAAATTTACAGAATCGGTTTTTGAGTTTTGGAACTCGAGATATGATTTTTAAAGTAACTGTGATGCAGTTAGCCAGCTTGTCTGGAAAATTTAAAATGAACTGTGTAAGTAAACGAATTAAGTCCGTTAACACCTCGTGTTCGACTCCGGCAACGGTCTTAGGTACGGGGTGTCATAAATTTATTGGTATCAGATCTATGGTTTAGTCGATTCTAGGACTATCGTAATACGTTCGGGTTTAGCTATACATGCCATTATGTGTTTATTGATAGTGTGGTGATTTCTGACAGTTAAAAATGTGTTTACTTATAGTAATGGATCCCGATCCCAACCGAGCGGTAGCTGATGATGTTGAGAGTGTAGCGCCTACTCCTGCGCAAGGGACAGCACCGACAGACTCTCAACCTATTGCTAGTAATCAGAATGATGAAGCTAGATAGGCTTTTTATAGCGTAATGAATGAGTGGTTCAATCAGTACATTCAAACTAATACGGCTGTTCCACAACCCCCATTCCTGACCAATACAACCCCTGCACCTGCGATACCTCCGGTAACTGACAGATAAGGTTAAATAAGCCTCCAGTTGACAGAATCCGCAAACACGGGGCTACTGAATTTAAGGCTACAGACAGCGATGATGCCGAGCAAGCTGAATTTTGGTTGGACAACATTATTCGGGTACTTGATGAACTATCTTGCACACCCGATGAATGCCTTAAGTGTACTATCTCCTTGCTACGAGATTCTGCCTATTATTGGTGGAATACGTTGATTTCTGTTGTGCCAAGAGAGCAAGTAACTTGGGAGTTTTTCCAAACCGAGTTTCGAAAAAAGTATATCAGCCAGAGATTCATTGATCAAAAACGGAAAGAATTTCTTGAACTTAAACAAGGTTCCATGTCGGTTACTGATTATGAACGAAAGTTTGTAAGGCTTAGCCGGTACGCTCGAGAATGTATTTCCACAGAAGCCGTAATGTGCAAACGTTTCGAAGATGGACTGAACAAAGATATAAAACTGTGTGTTGGCATTTTAGAAATCAGAGAATTTGTGGTACTTGTCGAGCGAGCTTGCAAAGCCGAAGAGCTCAGTAAGGAGAAAAGAAAAGCTGATATGGGAGCAAAGGAGTTTCGTAAGAGATCTGCGGGAAAGCCCTTTCAACAGTCATCGAAGAAATTTAGAGATGATTCAGGCCGGTCTAAAGGCACTTCGGGCTTTTCTAGACGAGATCGTGATCGACCCCCTGTGAGTACACGAGTCGCTTCGGTTACCAGTGTTGGAAATGATCGTCGAGACAGAACAGAGTGCCAGTATTATGGTAAATGGCATTCGGGGAGTTGTAGATTCCATGATCGCTCCTGTTATAAGTGCGGATCAGCTGACCACTTTATCAAGGATTGCCCGAGAGTGTCTGAACAGAATGTAAATCAGAGTGGGAAAACGGGTGCTACTACTGCTCGAGGTAGACCATCCAAAAATGTGGGGAATGCTAGTGGCCGTCAGAGAGGATCTAGAGATGTTACTACCAGATCTGAGGCTCGTGCTCCTACTAGAGCTTATGCTATACGTGTACGCGAGGATGCTTCTTCGCGAGATGTTATTACTGGTACTTTCACTCTCTTTGATACTAATGTGATTGCATTGATTGACCCTGGTTCTACTCATTCTTATATATGTGAGACTTTAGCATCCAGTAAGACTTTACCTGTTGAGTCTACTAAGTTCGTTATTAGAGTGTCGAATCCCTTGGGTCATTATGTGCTTGTTGATAAGGTGTGTAAGAAATGTCCCCTAGTAATCCGAGGTTCCTGTTTTCCGGTGGACTTGATGCTTTTACCGTTTGATGAATTTGATGTTATTCTCGGTTTGGATTGGTTGACCGTGCATGATGCGGTTGTGAATTGCAAAAGTAATACTATTTATTTGAAGTGTGCAAATAATGAGATAATCCGAGTTGAATCACTGTCTTGAATGGATTGCCAACAATAATATCCTCGATGTTAGCTCAAAAATATGTGAGAAAGGGGTGTGAAGCGTATCTTGCATACGTACTTGATAATGAAGAATCAGGAAAGAAACTTGAGTCGGTACCAGTGGTTTGTGAATATCCGGATGTTTTTCCCGAAGAATTACCAGGGTTACCACCTGTTCGGGAGGTAGAGTTTGGCATCGAACTTGTACCTGGTACTACACCGATTTCGATAGCTCCGTATCGTATGGCACCAACAGAATTAAAGGAATTGAAAGCTCAGTTGCAAGAGTTGACGGATAGAGGTTTCGCTCGACCAAGTTTCTCACCTTGGGGTGCACCAGTATTGTTTGTGAAAAAGAAGGACGGAACCATGAGGTTGTGCATCGACTATCGTCAGCTGAATAAAGTGACAATAAAGAATAAATATCCGTTACCGCGTATTGATGATTTGTTTGATCAACTAAAGGGAGCCTTAGTGTTTTCAAAGATAGATTTGAGATCGGGCTATTATCAGTTGCGAATTCGGGATTTGGATATACCCAAAACTGCTTTTAGAACGAGATACAGTCACTATGAGTTCTTAGTGATGCCATTTGGGCTCACTAATGCCCCTACAGTATTTATGGATTTGATGAATCGGATCTTCAGACCGTTTTTGGATCGGTTTGTAGTTGTGTTTATCGATGATATTTTGGTCTATTCGAGAAATGAAATCGATCATGCTGAACACCTGGGATTAGTGTTGTAGATTTTACGGGATAAGCAGTTATATGCTAAGTTCAGTAAGTGTGAGTTCTGGTTAAGAGAGGTTAGCTTCTTGGGTCATGTGGTATCTGCATCGGGTATTCAAGTTGATCCGAGCAAAATTTCAGCCATACTTAACTGGAAGCCCCAGAGAAATATTACTGAGGTTCGGAGCTTTTTGGGACTTGCCGGTTACTACAGACGGTTTGTAAAGGGTTTCTCAATGATAGCCACACCAATGACGAAGCTACTTCAGAAAGATGTTAAGTTCGAATGGTCAGAAAAATGTCAGAAAAGTTTCGATCAACTAAAAGCTTACTTGACTGAAGCTCCAGTGCTAGTGCAGCCTGAATCAGGCAAAGAGTTTGTCATTTACAGTGACGCATCCTTACTTGGGTTGGGTTGTGTATTGATGCAAGAAGGTCGAGTTGTAGCGTATGCGTCGAGGCAATTGAAGCCACATTAGAAAAATTATCCAACCCATGATCTCGAATTAGCTACCATCGTATTCGCTTTGAAAATATGGAGACACTACTTATTTGGTGAGAAGTGCCATGTATTTTTGGATCACAAAAGTCTCAAATATTTGATGACTCAAAGAGATTTGAATCTGCGACAAAGACGTTGGCTCGAGTTGTTAAAAGATTATGAGCTTGTCATTGACTATCGCCCAGGAAAGGCTAATGTGGTTGCGGATCCGTTAAGTCGTAAATCACTGTTTGCTTTACGAGTGATGAATGTACATTTGTCGGTTCTATCCGATAATGTGTTAGTAGCAGAAATAAAGGCCAAACCATTGTTGATTCATCAAATTCGTGAAGCTCAGGAAGTCGATGATGAATTGGTTGCAAAAAAGGCTGAATGTGTTTCGAATAAAGAATCAGAGTTTCAAATTGATGATGACGATTGTTTGAGGTTCAGAAGTCGTTTGTGTGTTCCAAGGAATTCAGAACTTATTTCGACAATTCTGAACGAAGCTCATTGTAGCCGAATGTCAATTCACCCGGGGAGTACGAAAATGTACAACGATCTGATATGTCAGTTTTGGTGGCATGGTATGAAACGAGACATTTCTGATTTTGTTTCGAAGTGTTTAATATGTCAAAAAGTGAAAGCGGAACATCAAGTGCCTACAGGATTACTTCAGCCGATCATGATACCCGAATGGAAGTGGGATCGAGTCACGATGGATTTTGTATCTGGATTGCCATTGTCATCAAGCAAGAAAGATGCGATCTGGGTTGTTGTTGATAGACTGACAAAGTCGGCTCATTTTATCCCTGTACGTACGGATTATTCTCTTGACAATCTAGCTAAAATATATGTATCCCAGATTGTAAGGTTACATGGGGTACCAATTTCTATTGTATCAGATAGAGATCCGAGATTCACATCGCGATTTTGGAAGAAATTTCAAGAAGCTTTGGGTACCAAGTTGCATTTTAGCACCGCATTTCATCCACAGACTGATGGTCAATCCGAGCGGATAATTCAGATTCTCGAGGATATGTTGAGATGTTGCATCCTTGAGTTTAGTGGTTCATGGCAGCGGTATTTACCTTTGATTGAATTCGCTTACAACAATAGTTTTCAATCAAGTCTTAAGATGGCACCTTACAAGGCTTTGTACGGTCGTAAATGCCGTACACCATTGTTTTGGACCGAGCTCGGTGAAAGTAAAATTTTCGGAGTTGATTTGATTAAAGATGCTGAGCAGAAAGTAAAGATAATTCGTGAAAGTCTGAAGGCAGCATCAGATCATCAGAAGTCGTACGCGGATTTAAAACGAAGAGATATTGAGTATCAGGTGGGAGACAAAGTGTTTCTTAAAGTTTCACCTTGGAAAAAGATACTCAGATTTGGCCGTAAGGGCAAACTGAGTCCGAGGTTCATAGGGCCGTATGAGATATCCGAACGAGTTGATCCAGTGGCATATAGATTGATTTTACCCCCTGATCTCGAAAAGATTCACAATATTTTTCACGTTTCGATGCTTCGATGTTACAGATCTGATCCTTCGCACATAATTAATCCCTCCGAGGTTGAAATTCAATCCGATGTGAGTTATGAAGAAGAACCGATTCGTATCCTAGCTCGTGAAGTGAAAGAATTACGAAATAAAAAGGTTCCTTTAGTAAAAGTGTTATGGCACAAGCATGGGGTCGAAGAAGCTACTTGGGAAACCGAGAACTCTATGAAAGAACGATACCCAAACCTATTTACCGGTAAGATTTTCGGGGACAAAAATTTCTTAAGTGGGGGAGAGTTGTGACAGCCCTAATTTGACCCTAGTCGGAAAGTGGTTTCGGGACCACAAAACCGGGTCGTAAAAATAATTAACCATTAAGTTTTGTGTTTATTGTATGTGAAATAGGCATGTGTGAAAGTTTCATGCTCCAATTTTGTCATTAGTATGTGAAATTATTAACTAGGACTTATGTGAGGAAATTTAAAAATGTGCTAGGCAAATGTTATAGTGGCCTATTAAAGGATGTTAGAAAATTCTTGTACTTGCATGTCAAATTAGCCAAAAGTCTGGATGGTGGCCGGCCATGCTATGGGTTGAAACATATTATAAATATGTTATGTTAACATTTGTGTTAAAAATAATATAATAAAGAGCATGGATAATAAAATAATAGTGGTTAGTAGGAGAAGAAACAAAAAAAAAGAGTTAGCTAGGTTGCTCCTCCATTGCCGTAACTAGAGGAAGAAGAAGAGGGGAAGTTTGGCCAAGGTGGTTCTTTAGATTAAAGGTATGTTCAATGTTGCTTTTGGAGGTTTATACATCCTTTGGATGATTAGCCTAATTCTACCTATCTCATGGATGGAATTGGGTTTGTTGGAGAGTTAGGATTCGGCTAAGAGGCTTCAAAATTTTAGTTGATGCCTTGATACTACTAGCATGTTAGCTATATGGATGTGTTAAGTTACTTGAAATGTTAGATAAATTTGAACTCCTTACCAAATTCTTTAGACAACCCATGTTAGAAATTTCGGTATTGAGATGTCTAGAACTTTCGACCATTGTAGCTATGGAGAAATAAGGTTTTTATTTCTTGTTAAATTTAGATGAACAAGGGTAGATGAGTGTTTGAACTATACAAATAATCATATGTGAGCATTAGGTGCTAAGGGAAAGGAATTGGCTACCTTATTAGGTACCAAGATCGAATGTGAATTTGATTAGGTTTGAGTAATTATTTGCTTAAAATCGATGTAGTTAAGTACCATGTTCTAGCCGAGCATGTAGTTGTTTAATGTTGTGAACAAGTGCCGTTTAGTTGTTCTAAAATTGTCTAAATTAGATGTTTAATCATCTAAGGGTTTGGCATTGTGCATTCTTGTTAAGAGTTTGATTTGAAATCATGAGATCTTGTTGACTTGTGTTTAAATGGCATTCGGTCATGGTCTATGGGAGTTTACTAATCCAGTTTAGGTGCCAAATACTTTGTATTGGAAATTTTGATGTGTAAGTAGAAATTAATTAAGATGATATTGAGACATTCGAAAATAAATATGTATTAAAGTTATATTTGTAGTAGTTTAATGTGATTTACCAAGTGCACAAATTTGAAAGCGAGAAGGTGATAGACTTAAGTGGTAATTGATTCAAATAAATTGGTTCTAAAATGTATATGAATGCCGTATGATTGTGTTTGATTGGGAGGTAAATTGTTTGATTTAGCTCAAGAGCTTAGAGGATCAACGTTGGATAGGGGAACGGAAAAAGTAATTGAATAGCCGTTGAAGTCATTCGACAACGTCCGAGGTAAGTCTTCGAGTAATGAAACTTAGTTTATGATTTGATTAAGTCATGACATATAAGCATAACAAATAAACGGTGATATAATGATTCTACTTGAATGATACATTGAGGTGATTAGTTTATACCTATGACGGGTAGCCGAATGTGTATAGAGATCATGTTATAAAGCCAATCAAAATCATGCTCTTTGTATGTGGCTGTTGAGCCGAAATTGGTAAGGTTTGATAAGTGTCTTGTGTTTGAGCTTTAGTAATGAAAATGAAATATGGATGTGTCATGATTTATTGATATATGTGCATGATTATTCGAATGATATCCGGGCTAAGTCCCGAAGGCATTTGTGCTATTGACTATATCCGGGCTAAGTCCCAAAGGCATTTGTGCTAGTGACTATATCCGGGCTAAGTCCCGAAGGCTTTTGTGCTATTGACTATATCCGAGCTAAGACCAGAAGGCATTTGTGCGAGTTGCTATATCCGGCTAAATCCTGAAGGCACTTGGGTTTGGAAATGAGTGATCTTACTGTAATAATTTCAATTAATACGCTCATGAAATCCAAATGATAAGGTATGTTTCGTATATGCATCGGAAAAGTTAATTCCTTTTTAGATAGTACGCGCTCTATTGATTAACAACTTCCGGCTTTTAGTTAGGTTTGATTCCCTGTGTATGAATATACTGGTTGAGGTGTGAAGTAAGTATGATTTTGGGAATATGCGTATATGCAACTATTCATTTAGTCATATGAACGCTATACTTTAGTCGTAAATAATTTCATTACTTGAACTTACTAAGCATTAAAATGCTTACTCTGTTACTTTGATTCTCTGTTTTATAGATTTTGTTCGTCAGCTATCGGACTCGGGAGTGTCAAAGTCAAAGTCATCCACACTATCTAAGCCAATTTTTGGTACTCTTTTAGTTCAATTTTGAAAATGGCATGTATAGGGCTGACCCTTGTTGTTAATTGAGTACCCTTTGGTAATGTGTATTCGTATAGCCATGCGAAAATGGCTCGTATATTTTGAAGTATAACATTATGGTCTTGTGATATGGTTATTAAGTGGTGTGGAAATATTTGGTAATGACTAGCCATTGGAATGGCCAATCATGGGCCTATTGGCGCTATGTACGTCATGGCTAATCGGTATTACCCTTGATAATAATGTATGTCAATTTGCTATTCGATTCATGGAAAATTATGAAATAGGTAAAATTTACCTTAAAATAGATGCTGACAGCAGCAGTGACGTATGTTGGAAAAATCACTAAAAATAGTAGGAATGGATTTAAATAGTGAATAAATTATGTAATCTAATCTTGATGAGTCTATTTTCATATGAAAGAAATGAAACGACCATATGAGCCGTATTTTATGAGATGTTTAAGTTTTCGTGAAATAGGGCCAGAACATTTTCTGGATCCCCTGTTCTGATTTTGAAAATTTACCATAAATTAACCAGAGACAATTAGAAGTCATGTTTTATATGTATAGATTTCTTTTTGAGTCTAGTTTCATTAGAAACAAACGGCATAAGTATTGAAGCTCTTTACAGGGAGATATCTAAGTCGTAATGCATGAAGGTCAGAGTAGTCAAACCTTGAAACAGGGGAGACTTTAACTAATAAACTGTACTAATTGGCTTGACCAAAAATTCTAGAAAATAATTTGTAGATGGACATATGAGTCTAGTTTCAGGAAAAATTTACAGAATCGGTTTTTGAGTTTTGGAACTCGAGATATGATTTTTAAAGTAACTATGATGCAGTTAGCCAGCTTGTCTAGAAAATTTAAAATGAACTGTGTAAGTAAATGAATTAAGTCCGTTAACACCTCGTGTTCGACTCCGGCAACGGTCTCGGGTACGGGGCTTCACAAAGATAGTAATTACTAGTACTTTTAGTCCTCATGGATACAATATTTCAAGTCTCACCATAACTATACTACTATTTGATAGGTACGCTTGCCTTAAGTCGAATTTTTAGTTAGTTTCACGACCATCATACACTCAACAAATATCTTAGCCTTCTTTTACGCCTATTTTGGCCCCTAAAGTCATATAAATATCTCAAATCACACTATTTGTTAATTACGAACTATAAGTGAAAACTAATTAAAATATAACGAAATTGCTTTTATATAAGCTCTTTAAGTACAAAAACTGGTTTAATCTACTACAACGATTTACGGTAGATCAATATCACAAGCATAGAAAAAAAATAAAAATTAGCCATACCATAGCCCAAACTTAAGTAAAAAAAATTACAGTCCCAAAATAAACCGAATAAATTAAGCAAAATTTCAAATATTTGGTTATCTGTAGAAAAAAAACTAGGAGGTGAGCTTTAAAAAGCTCAGTGTGAGTCTAAGCAATATAAGTATACAATCAGTCAATATGGCATATAATTAACATTCATTTCATACAACTTTATCAAGGCATATCAACATACATATATGGCATGCTCAATGGTTCAGCGTAATGGTCCTAGCCATCCATCTGCTACATACCACGAGTTCCCTATAACCTGTCATCGAACACCAAAATAGTAAGAGCCGAAGCTCAGTGTGGTTAAACCAGTAGCATCATTATATTCAGATAAAATTGCAAGCAAAATGTAAACAAGCAGCTAGTAGGATGTGATAAGTCATCAATACTCCACAATACTACGAGGTGCATTATACTGACTAACTAATGTTGCAAAGAAACCACCGGTACGCCACGAATCTCCTCCATCACCCAATCAATACCCAAACTCATGCAATGCAATATGACATATCAATCATGTAGCATATAATGTTATTCGATAGCAGTAACAATATTAATGGCATGCTTATCATGATTTTTGTTTAACAATTTCAGTGGCATGTTTTTCATGCTTCTGGTTTAACAATCTTAATGGCATTCTTAATCATGCTTTCATTAATAGTATTATGTTATACAAATCAAAAAATACATTAACAGTAAATATATTTGACACCAACACAATCATTTAATCTCAATAAAGGCCTTTAAGTGTTCGGCCACTACCCCTTTTAGTCCACTCACGACCGTTCGACCATGCATAGATCAGCATGTTTTTTGGTTTATAATGCATAAAAAAATTTTAAATATAGTTAATTAAACACCCAAAGGTTAGACCCATACCTGACTATAATAAATCGAACTATATCATTTTTCTGCAATTCTTAGGCTTGAAATCTAATTAGCTCTAGCTTAGATATGTACCCAACAAGGTTTAATCGTTAAAAATCAGCCCCCTAAGACCCATATAAGGTTTGGTCAAAGCAAAAATTTTAACCAAAATATAATACCTGAATTCATAACTTAACACTTACCCTGTTTGGCTTATAATGGAGTTGTGAACAGTTCACCGAAGCTATTGTTGATCCAAGGGGTTTGGATCTGGATCTAAAACTAATCAAACATGAAAAGAATTAACTAGGTGAGACCTAACCATCATAGAATATGAAAAAAAAGAAAATAGCTTAGATTTGAAAACCAAAAAAATGTTACATACACTTCCCATTATTGATATGTGGTAACGGTTAACATAGAAAAGATGAGTTCTTACCAGCAAGTGCCAAAAAGAGATTCGATCTAGGTTTATAAGGGGGTTTCGACAATAATAAGAAATTTTGGTCTTGAAACTTACTTGATTTGAATAGATGAAGATATTGTTGACGAATCAAGTCCTTCGGCTCCCAAGTGGCTTCTTTGATGCCATGGTTCCGCTAAAGAACTTTAACTAATGAGATCTATTTTCTTTTAAGAACCTTTACCTCTCTATCCAAAATTTGCATAAGCTCTTCTTCAAAGGACAAGCCCATTCTAACCTCAATCTTCTCAATCGGGATTATGTGAGAATGGTCTGATCGATATCGTCTCAACATTAATACATGAAGCACATCATAAATGCAGTCTAACTCGGGAGGCAACTCAAGCTGATAAGCCACTAGTCCAATTCTCTTAAAAACCCGATATGGTCCTACTATCTAGAATATGAATAACTTAGCTAACCGCTATAGGGAATACTCAATGCAAACCAAGAAGAGGTGAGCCAACTTCTTCAATCTATCCATAATAACCCCACACCAAATCCTTCTTAGTAGGTGTCAAGGGCAACCCACTAATGAAGTCCAGAGTGACTCTCTCTAATTTATATTACAAAATTCTAATTGGCTGTAACAACCAAGAATGAATCTGATGCTCAGCCTTTACCTACTGACAAGTCAAGCACTTAGATACAAAATCAGTTACCACTCGCTTCAGTCCAGGCCGCCAATATAGCTCTCTCAAATCCTGATACAAAAGCTCTTGAAGTTGGAACTTTAACTTTTTGAGTTCTTTCGGTGCCATGCGATAAGGAGCAATGAACACCAGTGTCATTCGAGCTAAAAACTTGATTTGAAACTAAACCTCACGATCTAAAGGAAACCTTGGTAGTTCTTCACGAAAAAAGTCCAGAAACTTCTTAACAATTCAAATATTCTCTATAGTTGGACCAATAACACTTTCATCTTGAATGTAGGCTAGAAAAGCCTCTCGACCATTTCGGACCAATTTCTCTGCTACCCTAGTAGAGATCATATTAGATAGATAATTTCAATACTCCATAACCATGATGATCTCTTTATTGTCAAAAGTCTTCAATGTTACCCTTTTAGTAGCATAATCCAAATTGACTTGATGCTCAACCAACCAATCCATACTCAATATCAAGTCAAACTCGCCGAATGGAAATTCTATTAAATCAGCTAGAAAAACCACCCCTTCGACTTCTAACGAGCACCTCTTATAAAACTTATACATCACTACTGATTGTCCTAAAGGGCTTACTACAACAACAATGCTAGTAGTATTTTCTACTGCAATTCCCAATTTCTTAAATACATTATATGCAACATAGGAGTGTGTAGATCCAAATCCAATTAAGGCAAAGTAAGTTAAGGAATGGATAGTGAAGGTACCAACTATGACATCAGTCACATCTCTTTCCTCTCGCATCTACTAGCATAAAATAAAGCAGTCTGCTTGGCCTACATTTTGTTCACACCCTAAATTGGTGCTCATTGACTCTGCCCATTATTACCATTCCTGTTTGAACGACAACCCCTTGAGGTATCGACCCAATGCTCTAATTTTGAACCCTATTTTGTATCAGAGTGTGCATCTAATAAACCCAATGAGGATAGTCCTTAACTCGGTGCTTGGTCGATGCACAACCTAAACAAACACCCGATCTCTTCCAACACTCACCCAAATGACACTTATTACAGAACCCACATAATGGAATCCTACCAACCTCAGTACCCATTATTGCATTACTCTGCTGCGGCCTGACTTCTCTGGCTCGCTTTATAGGTCACAGATTTGGGCCAGTGGAACCAGGCTCCCTTTTACTCTGAACCTTATTCTTATCCCTCTTTCTGCACTCCAAGCTCTTAATCTCCTCAACAATCTTGGTCTTCTCAACTGATTTTTCAAAAATCCTTTCTTGATATAGGGCCACTTGGAATTTTAGATCATACCTAAGGCCCTCCTCAAAACGCAAACTCTTGTCCTACTCAGTTGCCACAATACTCGTAGCAAAGCGGGTCAACCTAAAAAACTTTACCTAATATTCTAATAAAAACATGTCCTGCTGCTTGAGTTCAATATACTCAAACTTATGGGCCTCTACATACGTGGTACCCACATATTTCTTCTAAAAGGCCTCTTGGATAAGTCTATGTAATGTGCCCCTAACAACCGACTGCCACCAACGATAAGTTTCATCCCTCAACAGGGATACAACACCATTAAGCGTCTGCTATTGAGCGCAATTCATATCCTTTAAAACCCTCTAAGTGATGTCCATCAGTAGTCTGCCGTTGTCAGTTTTGTTCTAGCAAGACCCCTAAATAACTCAGCCTCATTCGAATAGAGCCTCTCGATAACGGACCGATGGTTCCTAGTACCATTTTAGGCCCCAACGACCCTCTACAATACCCTTAACATCACTTGGGATACAACATCATCCCCAGTTCCCTAATTATCGCCCTCAGTCACAAGCATTTCAGTGGTCTCATTAGTCTCAAAATTTGGCCTACTTCTCATAGAGTATAAATCAAATTGAGCCACTAGGCAATGCCCTCCACTGCCTCGTGTACCATGATCTCGTGTTCCTCAGGTACTCATTTTACTAACTCGATTTTACACTTTTAAGTCTTATTTATAGTTTCATAATGACATAAACACTAGTTATTTTCTTATATTTTCTGTTTCTAAAGTCTTAGAATTTTATGCAGTATAATCCTAATGTTTATCTACAGTTTGACAGTAGCAGTACTAATGAAGGCGGCATCAGAGTCTCAAAGTTTAATTTTAAAAAAAAAAACTTTTCAAATAAAACACTGTGGCATGCTTTTCCCAAAATACCCATTTTCAAAAACATACATGCAGACTTAAATTTTTTTTCAAGCCAAGTTAATGAACCAGGATCTGGTAACATAAATTGTGACCTCCCAAACTCGGCCTAGACGTTATAACTGAATTTCGAAGGTTACGTTAGGCATTGAAATTGCCAAGTAAAAATGTTCAGTTGAAAATCACTATTTTTGTTCAATGTTCAGGAAAACTTAGTATGGTTGCATAAGGTTTGTTACAACAACCAGTTGTTAAGTTATCTATAATTTAAATCCAATTTCATTCGAAAGACGCATCGTTCAAAAATAAAAACCCTCACTTGATTTTTTCAGTAAACCTTTTGAAAACTATTCAAACATTTTGGTCTAAAAAAGTGTTACTTTTGGTTTTTGTTTGAAATCTCATATTCTAAATTATATTAGGTTGGTTATTAAATTTGTTCAGTTTCCATTCAAGTATCACATGCATGGAAAAAAACCCATGTAAAAATCACCCATACCACAACCTAAACTTAAATAAAAAAAATTAATGTCCCAAAATAAATCGAATAAATTAAGAAAAATTTAAAATACTTTATGGGAACCCATACAATAGTTTAATCTTAACTAAGGCCTTTAAGAATTCAACCACTAACTTTTTTAGTACTTACCTTAATCGACAACTTTTAATTCATTCATGATCATTTGACCACACACAAATCATATGTATTTTGGTTTATCATGCACACAATATTATTAAATATAGTCAATTAAAGACCTACAGGATAGACGCACACCAGATTACGCTAAACCAAACTCTATCACTTTTTTGCAACTCTTACGCTTGAGATCTAATTAGATCCAACTTAGATTTGTATCTAACAAGCACTACTCATTAAAAATCAACCCCTAACCCCCATATAGGGTTTAGCCAAAGCAATAATTTTAACCAAAATTTTAGATCTGAATTCATAACTTAACACTTACCCTATTTGGCTTATAATAGAGTTGCAAATAGTTCACCAAAGTTATTATTGATCTGAGGGGTTTGGGTCTCGATCTTGAACAATCAAACAAGGAAACAATTAAAAAGATGGGACCCAAATATCACAGAATAAGAAAAAGGAGAAAATAACTTAGATCTGGTCACCCAAATATGTTACTTTCACTTCCCGTTATGGATCTGTGGTAATAGTTAACATAGAAAAGATGAGTACTCACCAACGAGTGCAAAAAAGAGATTTGACCTAAGGCTTATAAGGGGATTTTGGCAGTAGTAAAATGTGACAAAGGGAAGGAAAAGAAGAAGGAACAATGGGCTACGGCATTAAGAGTGGTGGTTGCTTACCACAGCGACGATAGAGGTGGAAAAAGAATGAAGTAGAAACAAAAATAGTGAGGTTCAAAAGTGGACAGCAAGGTGCAACAACAATGGTGGAAAAATCAGTAACCAAATGGCCAAGGAAACTGCGACAATAATGGAAAGTAGATACTGTTTGACACAAAGGAAGATGAAAACAAATAAAAAACAAAGAAGAGAAGGAAGCTAGAGACAGGGACGATAATACGGGAAAAGAAGAGAGAGAAAAGAAAAAAACTCAACATAATATTAGTTTAATATTTTAAAAGAGCTGATAGCCTTTAGATAACTCAAATAAAATCTTTGAATATTCAAGTTAATCATATTTTCCAATTTTTGAGTCAAACTAAAATCTAGCAACTTACTAAGGGTAGACGACATAGGCTGAAAATAAAAAGAATTTGCGATTAAAGGGAATCAAATTCAACTCTAAAGGGTACTTATGCTACTTCTTAACCATTAGGCCAATTACTAATGGATGCCATAATTTTACAATTTTATCAATTTGAAATTCGAGATGTGATACATCCATTTGAGCTTTATACCTATTTCAAATAGTTCATACAATATCATTGCTATCCAAATTATTAAGTGACCATTCACAATCCAAAACCAAACTAAATACATATGACTATTTGTACCATTTGACAATTTGAAATCTTATAGCATATGCTTCATTCAAAATTTCAATCAACTAATCAAAATACCAATTTGACCAGTTCACGTCCTAAAACTAATTTTACCCTATTTAAATGCCACATATTAAAATGTAAAGAACTATACAAAAATTGTTAAGTTTGGAGTTATTGTTTTGACGTTGGATCAATAATTGAGACTTCGAGATCTTTTAATACCTGCATAAAGAATAAACAAAATTGTATGTTGAGCGATAAAGCTCAATGGTACTTCCATGATTCAAGTCCATAACATTAGCATTAATATGAACTAATACAATTCAATATATGATCTATTCATTACTATTTCATCACACTTTCTCATGTCTTATATACCAAATGCATATACTATCTCATTTGACATTCAATATAGACATGTCTTATTTAAATGCATTTCATAACATACCATTCAATCAATTTGTAATATGCCTCTTACTCATTTTGTTATCTCAATTCTTTCTCGTATCTATTGATTCATTTTGCTGTCATATCGACCTTTAGGGCTCGTATAAACCGGTTCGGATGATCTTCACATGCTATCATTCTCCATGTTCCATATATATACAAAGTATAGCAAATTCATTCACATTTCATTTCAATTATCATATAACAAATTTATGTTTTATAAAACTTATTAACCTGACACGAACTTAAGATGGGTAAACAGGTCTATTTCTTTGTCATATAAGGTTCCCCAACAATAACAACTACTAGAACATGTATATGCTACCACCACAAGTTGCCCAATAATGATGTTTTTCACAATCTGTTTATTTTTTCATCCCGGGTTTCTCAAAAATAATGGTTTCAATCATTATACCTGACCCTATGGCATGCCAACTATATCCGACTCTACCTAAACAACTACATATTATAAATAAATTTAATATCATAATTCCATACCATTTCCATCAACAATTTATATCACATATCATTTAGCAATTCATATCGTATTAGTTTCTAACTATGTTCAAATCAATTCACAATCTTGGCATTCAATGCCGTTACATAGTTCAATTCAAGGGCAAATAATAGTCTTATCTTAATAGCTAATAAGAAATAATCATGTATGTATATTTCTATATATTGAAGCCGAATCATAAAAGTACAAATCGAAACATTCGTCACTCATCTACAACTCTCGTCTTTCCCTTCTCTTGCATCGGCTCGGCGTCGTCTTTAGCTACTTTCAATAACTTAATAACAAAAATAATATTAGTTTACAACCAATGAAATTCAGATACATAGTCAAACATATTTTTCATTTTATTCAATTTAATCCCTATACTTGGAATACACATATTTTTTGTTATCTAACATAAGACCAAAATCCGATTTCACATTCTTTCATTAGGGACCCTATACCTTCTATTCATAGCATAATCTCATGAAAGGCTTTAAATTTATTCAATTTAGTCTCTAATGTTACAAATTTATCTAATAAGTAAGGAATATTATTTTCTTGTTTTGCAAAGATTTGTTTGGAGTACGGGCATCCATGATGTAACACTCTATACTCGATCCTATCGCTAGATTCGAGTACCAAATGCTACACTAAACCAAGTAACTTAAATAGTTTAATTACATACTTTTATAAATAAAAAATTTTTGAAATTTAAATACAAAACTCATTCGCAACTAGTGTATAGTCCTTACGACCCCAACTAGTTCATAATTGGTGTATAGTCTGTACGACCCCAACTAATTCACAAAATTTGGAAGTCTAATTACACTCTTTGGATTTATACTAAAATGTGGACATATTCGATCTAAACCCTGAGGCAAGGCCTTTATGGATGCCCCACTATATACGTGAACAACTACAGTGCCACCTATTCCAACGGAACCTGACTTGGTCCATCGTGATGCTCTTTTGTTTACCTAAATCCTTCATTCAAACAATGATTTCATAAGTTGAAATGAACTTAGTGAAGCTTGCATAAAGATCATATATATGTGTATTGCATAGATCTTGTAAAAAAAAAGGATCTGGCTAAAAATCAAACTCTTTGCTTTTCAAAATAGAATTGGCCAACTCATCTGACAATACTAATGCTTTTAATATTCTTGGCCATTCACTAGCTAACTAGATACTTGATGCTCATAGTTAATACTCCAAACTAGTGATACTCAATGCTCTTTCTCTTTTCTTTTAACTGTTGAAATACGGGACTTTTCTAGAACACTATCTCTATATAACATCCCATTCTTCTCAGAACACTGTTTCTTACAGTGTAATGACTATAGTATTCATTCTTTCAGTCCTTTTTAAAATGGGGTTTTCGTTGCTCTTGTAGCTTCCAACTAGGTTAGATTATTAGGATCATTATCGCTTTTCATGGTCACAGACTCCCACCTATCACGAGCCTTGGCGGACTCAACTAGTCCTTCAACCTTGGGATGGAACCTTCTTTCCTGAAGACTCTAGTAGGTTTTCCTAAACTCGCAACTACTTGGTGGCTAACCTACTATTTCCCCCAAATTTTGCATCTCCAACAACAATGTAATATTCCAATCTCCCTCAGTGGACTAAGAGTAAACATAATACATATACCTCTCTACCGAAGATTTACTTCCTCTTTTAACCCTTTTAGCTTAAGACGATCTTTGATCCATTCTTTTGATCTCTACTAGCATACTACTGTACGAATCTTCCAGTATAACCCCATGTTTAATGTCTAGGTGGACTACCCTAGGTTTTCGGGTGGACTATATTGATTACCATAGCTCAGCTATGGTCTTGCACCTTTAACCTCTTGGACTATGCCCTAAAGGACCTTACCACCATCGTGGTGTCACCCCATAGAGCATATTGACCTTCATCATGGTGTTGCTCTATGAAACCTAATAACTATCAATATTTTCTTATAATGTATCCACAATCATGCTCGAAAATCGAAGTGTCCCCCCTCCGCATGGCCTGAAGCTTTGCACATTGCAGTTTGCTCCCAACAATATTAGATGACGGGGTCGAAATGGAATTCAAAATTTTCCTTTTCCTCTAATCCTCAGTCCATTCCTCCATTCATTATTCTATACCTTGATTCTCGAACACAGCAGTGTCCCTTCCGCAAGGCACAAAGCTTCACCATCATGGTTTACACACAATAATACTGTGTGGCAATACCTAATAGAAATTCCCATTTCCCAAATCATAACTTCATCTAAACCCTTCGATAATTCCCTTTCATTTTCCATTATTAAACATGTGACATATGCTTTTTACATTAAAAGATCATGGACTCAGAATCAATTCATGCATACTAAACTAGTCTGCCAAATACTCATATGCCTACAAAATCTTTAAATTACTTAACATTTTAGGGATGGAAGGCAGAAACTCACTTTACTTCCTTAGACTTAACATCTTCATTTTTTCCAAAAGGCAGTGCCTCATTTGCCTTGGAAGCTAGGCATAACAACTACTTATTGGCTACCTTGAAGGTATCCAAACTTTAAAAACACAAAATTCACTATTATAGAAAGCTTTTAATGGTTCTTACCCTATCTCTTTCTTTAATCCATAAATACAGAGGGGTAAAGAAACTTACTAGTTCCTCAATTTCTCCATTGTCAAACTTCAGCTTGCATGACTGCTATGGTATCCAAAGCTTCCTTTAGTTAAATTTTATTCTTCTTCAAAGTAACTTGAAGAGATGATACTACAGGAAGAAGAATGTGTAAACAGAATTGAGAAATCCTGTCTCTACAAGTACCTACATATATATACTTCATTGGCTTGATTTCCACCAATTTCCACCACCATATGTTCTTAATCATTTTGTCTCACACTATCTAACTTGCCAATTCTATCATAATTGATCTATTGCAAATTGATGTGCCAAATTGAGCCCCGTTTATCACTTAAAGAACTTGTTATCAAGTATTTTTGGTGTCCTTTTAGTAGGTTTACATAAATTTAGTTCTTACAAGTAGATTTGTGACATTTTCTCTTTTTTTTCTCATTTTTTGATCCAAAATGGCCAATTGTGCCATTGGCGACCCTAATGTGTGTTTGAGTGTTGTAGGGACATGTAGGTGACTAAAATTGAGTGAATTCAGGCCACAAGGAGTGGTATCGTGATATCAGAGCTAAGGTACCACAATACCACCGAAAAACTCGAAATAGAAAAGATTTAGGATCAAGCTATAGGGGTATCATGATATCCTCAAGTGTGTCGCGATACCCACCTCATGCCAACTCTTCCTATGTATTATGATTAGGGTATTGCGATATCCTCACTTGGGTATTGCGATATCGTTGTCGTGTGGGAAAAAAATAACATTAGGGATTGAGTTTCTCTACTCTAACCACCTATCATAAGCTAGCATTCAAGGGCACTTCAACATTTTTTAGGTCAAGAATAAACTATTAAAAGCCACTCTTGGTTGAGAAAAAAAGAGGTTTTAATTTTAGGGTTTCTTTGATCTTTTAGCTTAAGAGTAGAGTAGTTTTAAGGTTTTAATTTATGTTTCTTTTTTTATTTTATTTAGTTTCATAGTTGTTAGTTAAGTTAGTTTTTGTTGTAGCTTAGTTTTATTTACATGTTAAAGACTTTAAACTTAATTGTAATCACTCTTTAATCTTTGAGTTAATGTTATTTGAGTTGTAATGCCCCAAATCTTTAGTGATTTAATTATGTGTTGTGTGCATATTGGCTTGCTTGCTGTGATGGATAAGGGTCCTGAGTAGTGTGAGGAGACCTGGGTTCAAACCTAGGCTTTAGAAAAAAAAATTTATTTCTACTGAACTAAACCTCTACGGCTTGTTGTTGGGTTCTTGAATTTTTATAGAGAAATCAAGTCTCAAAAAAGTGGTTGGTTCAAGGGTTAGTGGCGTGTCACTGTTGGTAGAAGGGCTTAAGTTCGAATACTATTGCTCACAAGAGGGATGTTTATTTTTGTTGCTGTGCCGTTTGGGAGGTTGTGGGGTGGTAGGACTCTGGTGTTAGTAAGTGGTTAGAGTGTTTGAAGGAGAGTGGTGTGTGGGAGTTTGTTAGGGGGAGTTTCAAAGGAGTTTGAAATGGTCAATTGAGGGATTAGTGGAGAGATGTTCGAAGAGATTTTAGGAGAGAAAAGGGGAAGTGGAGGTGTGAGGTAGAAGCATGCCGAAAGTGGGAAATCTATTGTGCAAATTCAGTCACTCTTGCTCTTAGCACCGAAACTGTTTGTGGTGATTCTTTTTTGGTTTTGCCAAAGAATTCTCTCTTGTTTCTTTGTACTTTTTGGTAGGGGCCGAATATTGCTTGGTCATTCGGGTAATTTTTACTTTACTCTACAATTGTTGGTGCTCTCTTTTTCGACCATTTGGTTTCTTAGGAAATTGACTTTTTTTCTTCTTTTTGGGTCTCCCTTTCTTGACCAATTTTTCCTATCATTTCTTTCCTCTCAACACTTTTCCAGGCCGAATATCTGTCTCTTCTTTCCCTCTAGTTCTCAATCATTCTTTTCACATTTCTTTTCTTTTGGTACAATAGTTGTATAGTACTTGGTAAGTTCTGTTATGTTTCTTCACTCTCGACTTTACTCTTCTTGCCTCTTATTCACGGTGTGCATGTGTTTTTTAGATCTTCTCGAGGAGTGAAGGGGTTTTTGTCAAAAGATTGCTGAAGCATTCAACCTTGTGGTAACCACTCGACTAAAGGTAACTTAACCCTTAGATACCATGTGATGAATGTGATGCATGGTTGGTGTTAAGGGGTTGGCCGAATGTATTATTTTCCTATATCTGATTTTGTGCTTCTTATAAGTCTGTTTTTGATTCAAGCCATGTGTGAGAATAAAATCATCATTAATGGGCTTCTTTGGTAATACAGCTTCTTGTCAAGGAGGGTGTGGCCAACCTTTGTCAACAGATTTAGTGGTCTAAATCGCACTCTTCAAGCAAGGCAGGTATCGACTATTGATTTTGGGTTAGAGTTGAAGAGAGGGAGTTTAACTATGTGGACTAATGGAAAATATTGTATGAATGTAGAGTTGGTGCTCGTGGTCTCTTGGCACTTTTCGCAAACAAGGTGTGTAATCACACTATATAGTTGTTAATCGGCAAAAGCCGGAAAGCATGTTTATAGAAGCTACACGAGCGTGCGTTCGCTCATGTGGCGAATCAAGCGCATAAACATGTGGGTTTGACAGTAGAGGCTACCATGAGTGATTCCATGGGCTTAGGCTGTTTTGGACCACGTTGAGCCGACATAGGCTGTGTGGGCCCCACTGGCTCGTCGACCACGCACGGGCAAACCACACCGTTGTGTGGAGATAAGTGGGTCAGTTGTGTAGTTAATACGGCCAAGGCCATTATTTGGGCTTATTGGGCCACACGAGCATGTGGTCCCACATGGGCCATATTATGGGCTTGAGCCCATTTCCATCGTTTGACTGTTAAGGTCGCGTGAGTCACCTAAGACAACTGTGGGCTTACTGATGGGTCGGTAAGTACACTTAGCCCCATACTGATGAAATGGTTGTTTACCCCTAGAGGTAAAATGACTGATATACCCCTATGCTATATTTGACTGTATTCGAGCATGAAATTTTGTATACATGTATATATATTATGACATGACATGTTGCATGGGGGTGGGTTTGATATATTTGGAGGAAGTGTACTGTACTGGCAGCTTTGCTACATATATTGTTTAGTGTCACACTCGGTGCTATATTCTGGAGTGTAGGGATGGGTGTTCGATTTTATCCCCACATGGAGTGTAGGGTTGGACGGAGTGGAGTGTAGAGGATGGATGGGTAGGATCGCTATATGCATTTCTGATGCTGTACTGAATTGGGCTAAGTCCCACACTAATACTGTTACTGTAATGGATTAAGGCCCACACTGATAATGCCACTGATAAGGGCTTAAACCCAGACTATTTGCACTGCATGATTTACTGCTTGACAAATAGGGATTACACACTGAGTTTTCATAAACTCACTCTTCTGCTTATCTGCGTAGGTAATCCTTAGGTGGATTGGTGCTACGAAGGACTCGAGGATGGCCACACCACTGTTTGTGCTTTTAGTTTTCTAGTAGAGGTAGTTTAATTTGGGTAAATTTTATGTAATAAGGCCGTTTTAAATTTTTAGTTTTATTTAGGGATTTATTTCAATTAACTTAAATATGTTAGCAGTAAGACTCGGGTTTTCAAAAAGGTAAAAGATTTTCAACTACCACACTACATAACTTATTTTAAAAGCTTCTGCAACGAACAAAGCTTTAAAGTGTAACAACGATTTAGTATGAAACATGTTTTGCTAGACAAACCTATAACTTATCAAATGAATAAATTAATTTAGCTTCTCAAAAAGATTACAACGAGGTTTTAATTCAAAAGGACTTTTATAATAGAGCCACATTTTCAAAACTCACTCCATTGTGACATCACAGATTCGGCCATAACGTCTAGGTCGGGTTTGGGGTGTTACATGAGTTTTCTTTCTTTTCATCTCATAAAGCTTTCATCTTTAGTGTTCTTGTTTCTTTTTCTTTGAGTTAATTGTTTTTCATTTAAGTTTGTTAAGAATCAAAGCTTTTATCTTTTTGTTCAAGTTTATGTTAATAACTTCCATAGTTATTTATTTCATGTGTGTTATCTTTAATATGGTAATGGGTAACTAAACCCTAGGTGTTGGTTGATGAAAATGTTGTTTGGTTAGTTTTTGGGATTGGGGACTAAATCGCAAGACTTGACTAAATCGAATAATCTTTAAAACTTAGTATTGATGTCTCTAACTGAATATCATGATAAGTAAGACCGAGAGGATATCTTATTGGCCACCAATTCTTTAGTCTCGGGTTATTTGTTGAAATCGAGAGATAAATCGGGCTAATTTATCTAAGTTGGTGAAGTTGAGGTTAAGAGGTAAAATAGAGCCAATTTGAGATTTTGAGTGATTTAGATCCCTAATTTGAGGGTTAATTAACAACATAGAAATCAACCAACCGCTGCCTGTTATCATATTTAGTAGTATTATATTTTACGTTATTCATAATTTAGTCCTTTTCTGTATTAGATAAGTAATTAGTTTTAATAAACTTCATTACTGGTTTGTTGTATTATAGCAATTAATGAGTAGCTAGTTAAACTCCTTTCTTGCATGCACTTTTGAATAGAAATTGCTAAATCGCCAACTCCTTTGGGTTCGATCCTTGGAATACTCTAGTGATCCATTAGAACACTATAAATATTACAACAGACCTGTACGCTTGCAGTAAAATCGCACTTTAAAAATGTTTTATAAAAACATTTATTTTATGTGCACGTGGTTACTAACTGAATAAAAAATTGAGATCTAACTATTCGTGATTCAGCCTCAGAGTTTTTCTAAATTTTCAGTACAGTCTGGCAATTTGATAACCCTTTCAATTTAAACCCAACCATCCTTAAATCTTCAGGTTTGAAAGGTGTCCAGGTGTTAGAACTCCCCCACCTTTAAAAGGAAATTTCATTCTTGAAATTTCCTTTTCCTCCCTAATTTTTAGGGCAGAATCCAACTTAATTTCCCTTTCCTCTTAAATATTTCCTATGATAATTTAAAGGCAAACACCTTCACCATCCCCCCAATGGTTTTGGCATTTAACCTATTGTGAATTCTCCTAACATTTATAAAATTATTCCGAACTATCTCCACTTAAGTGGGGGTATATCCCTTTTCCTTATAGGGTAGAGAATCAATTTCAAAATCTTTTCACACCTATTTTCACAGATTCCATGTCTGACAAACATGATTTTGGCAGAAACACTCGTTTTTCGGTCATTCAAGGGTTTAAGAAAACCTTCTTCCCAGAAAATATTGGCCATCAAATCCTAGTTGGGAGATCTAAACCATTTTTTGGAATATGAATTTCTTTTAGCTTCCCATGAATATTTGTTCATTTAAAATCGTAGCAAATATAAAAGATATGAACTTTTCTTTATTGTATTTCAAGTTTTCTCTTCCAAATCTTGTTGATTTAACTCTTCCTCTCAAAACCTTTAATTATCTTTCCTTCTCTCCTCTTTTTCCCTTCCCACAATTTCCACGCTCAATTTTCCCTTGCTAAGGCATTACCCGCATTTCGTGTGGTTTTTCCTTCATCCCTTTTTGTCGCCTACAATTTGCAGCAACCTCATCATGTCTAGATTTAGGCCATCACTAGGTGGTAGAAGAAGGGACTTTCGCAATTAGAGTTAGAAGGGTCAGGGTGGCAATAGACCCGACCACACTGTTTTAAAATTGTACGACTACCCGAGAGGACATGTTCAAACATTTGACATCTAGAGGAATCAATATGCCTAATTTCGCCTACGATTTTGAAATCGTTGAGAGAGATTGTTAGTTAAGCGAATTCCACAATGGGTTTATCCTCTCGTAGTTATTGTAGGTAGACTTCCATCTCCCTTTACATCCCTTGTAGACTTCCATCTCCCTTTACATCCCTTCTTTTGTAGGGTTTTCAGTATATATGGAATTGTGCATGGGTAGCTGAACGGTCCTTCTTAAATAACCCTAATAGCTTTTTTATTAAGTGTGGTAAACACTGTGAGCCTCTATTCTTGGGTGTGTTTCAGCATTTTTACCAACTGGAGGTCATTGTCTCGGAGATCTCAACTAAGATGGTCTACTTCCGTACTCACAAAAACCATGAGTCTATCATTTAAATTTCTTCCCTAAATTTCCACTCAGGCCTTCATAAGTTCATACAGGTGAGAAGAAAGCTTGAGGGTAGCTTTGGCTTCCCTACAAGGTGGTCCATACAAGTTTATTTTTCTTCAATGCCAGCCTATTGTCTAAGACCTCATCAAGTTATAGTATGATCATTTAAGGCCAAGGCGTCCTCTAAAACTAGACAAGCTCCTAATAGTAAGGAGTGCTTTCTATTACTTCAAAGAAGACCAAAGCCTTAAAGGCTTAAATCGATGGACTTAAGGTCAGGACCAGACCTTCAAAGAGTCAAGCTCGCTAGTGAAACATGATCTTATGGAGCCTCTGATGAGTTGGCCCAGTAATTAGTGAGGAAAGGAAGAGAGCTTTCCATCCTGCAAAGTATTTTTCTTTCTTATTTATTCCCCCTCAATGCCTAGACTTAAGGGTGTCCATTCTCACAAAATCCATACTAATCCTACCACAAACGCTTTGTTGTCATTGTAGGTTATTCCATTCCCTTTAAATTTTTCCAACATCTCCATCACATAGATGTGGAGGCCCTTATAGAAAGTGTGCAAGAAATTGCAACAGTCACTGATAGTCGAGTGGGGGTCATTAATAGCCACCGTAAGAGGCAGGACTAGAACGAGAGTCTACCAACATCAAATAATAGAATGAAGGTGTTTTAGGTCGCTAAAGATCTGGGAAAGAACATTAATTCCTAGAGAGGGAATCCGTCGTCTCTCCCCTAGCTGCCTCCGTCCCTCCCACTATACTTTTGAAGCCCCCTCCCCACACGCATCAATGTCTCAACCTGGGTCTCCAATATGGGTTACTAGTTCCACTTCACCTAGTTCCTCGATAGACGCTATCGATTTTACCACTTCATCAAATGAGGTACAAACCTTCTTCCCCTAGAGAAGGTATATTAGTAAAGATCAGTATCCCTTTTCCCCCTTGATTCATCAAAAACAATATATGGTCTTGTCTCCAGAACTGAAGGGGTTTTGTCTACCCCTCCTCTTCTTCCGAGGGTATTCACAAGCCTGCCCTTGTTTAGCTGACGAGCTCTTGTTAGATAATAACCACAGACTGGGAACTTATAAGTTGGACTCTCTAACAGGCCTGCAAAGAGGTTGAGGCCAATCGAGCAGATTCTGAGAGGACCATCTTCTTGAGAGAACAATCACTCACCCAACTTCTCCAGTCTTATGATGCCCTTGTTCTCCCAAACCATGAACTTGCTCAATTTTTCTCTGCATGGGAAACTGAATAACAAGCCTCAGTGGCTTGAGAGACAACACCGCACATATAAGAACAAACATAAAAGAAGTGCAACACAAATCTACAAAAATTTATAGTGGATTCCAGCGAAGGTATCAAGGCATATTTTCTATTTTAAGATCTATCTTGGTACTTCCCATACAAGTGGCTATGGGTCTCTTCGACCTACGCCACATGAACTTCAAACGCTTGTGGCCTCGACGTCTTTAAATCCCAAAGGAGCCGAATGGAGGAAATTTAAGAATAAATGGAAGAAGTCTAGTGAACTTTTCTACAACCACAATTGAAGCACATCTGACTGGAATTCCTCAACCAGCACTGCCTCCAAAAGTGAAACCTTTGACTATGCCTCCCCCTCTTCTGCCCCAAAAGAAGATTAACATCAGGGAAATGGTTCGTTCACCGTTGGGGATTGTACTTAATCCTTCCTTGTACTTGAATAAATCTTTCTAAAGGAATAGAATCTCTCTTTTTTTACACTACATGTATCACCAATCTGACTATAATTAGCCAAACTCGCACTTAATAATGTCATACTTACTTTTTTATAACAACTCTCAAGGGACTAAGCCAAATCTACTTTAACACGTATATAGAGGTAACTCTTTAACTTCCTATGTCTAAAGAATCAAATAAACTTAAGCTATGATACCATTAAATTTGTAACACCATATACCCAATCCGATCACTAGATCTTGGTACCAGATGCTATACTAAACCAAATCACTTAAATGACTTAATTACATATTTTTATAACTAAAAATTTTGGCAGTTTAAATACATAATTCGTTCAAAAGTGGTGTACAATCTTTATGACCCCAAATTCTAACATCTAACTACACTCATTGGATTTATACTTTAATATGGACATATTCTAGCTGAACCCTGAGGCAAGGCCTCTATGGGTGCCCCTCTATATACATGAATAGTTACAGTGCCACCTATTCTGACGGAATCATGCTTGGTCCCTCATGATGCTCTCTTTTTTACCTAATCCTACTTTCAAGTAATGATTTCATAAGTTCAAACAAACTTAATAAGGCCTGTACATAGATTATATATATCTGTATATACATAGATCGTCTAAAAGTAAAACATCTAGCTAAAAATCAAACTCTCTGGTTTATATAGTTGAATTTACAAACTCAATTGGCAATACTAATGCCCTTATTATTCTAAGCCATTCACTAGCAAACAGGATCCTTGATGCTCATACTTAATACTCCGAACTAGCGATACTCAATGTTTTTTCTCTTTTTTTGTAACTGTTGAAATACGAGTATTTTCCAAACACTATCTCTATAACATCTCCTTCTCCTTGAAAATTGTTGCTTATAGTGTAATCTCTACAATACTCACTTTTTCAGTCCCTTTTAAAATGAAGGTTTTCATTGGTCCTGCAGCTCCTAATTGGGGTAAGTTATCTGAATCGTTATCACTTTTCATAGTCCTAATAGACTCCCACTTGTCAATAGCCTTGGCGGACTCCACTAGTCCTTCAGCCTTGGTCTGCCACCTTCTTTCCCGAAAACTCTGGTAAGTTTTCCCAAACTCGTGACTACTTGGTGGCTGACCTACTGTTTTGCCCAAACTCTGCATCTCCTACAACAGTGTAGGATTCACATCTCATTATCGAGGATTACTTCTTCTTTTAAACCTTGTTAGCTTGAGACAATCTCTGATCCACTCTTTTCATCACCTTTGTCAACGTCTCTACTGGCATACTACTTTGCAGATATTCTAGTATAACCCCATGTTTAATGTCCTAATAGACTACCCTGCTTTTATTATCCCGATGAACCATCCCATCTTTCCTAACCCGGTTGTAACACCCCGAACCCGAAACCGACACCGGAGTCGAACACGAGGTGTTAACTGACTTTAACCCCTTATAAAATTTATTTTCCAGACACTGCCCAATCTGTGTACTAGTCGTTTTAAAAAATCATATCTTGAGTTTCGTAACTCAAAAATCAGTTTCGTAATTTTTCCCAGAAACTAAACTCATGTGCCCATCTATGTATTTTTTTCTAGAATTTTTGGTCGGGCCAATTAGTACAGTTTATTAGTCAAAGTCTCCCATGTTACAGGGGTCGACTACACTGACCTTTGCCCATTACGACTTGGATATCTCCCTGCACGGGGCTTCAATACTGATGCCGTTTGTTTCTATGAAAACTAGACTCAGAGAAGAATCTATACATATATGGTACGACCCCTAATTATCTCTGGTTAATTTATAATGAATTTCCAAAGTCGGAGCAGGGAATCCAGAAACCGTTCTGGCCCTGTCCCACAAAAATCTGATTATCTCTTAATATACTGCCCATATGATCTTTTCGTTACTTCCTCATGAAAACAGACTCATCGAGCTTCGATTACATAATTTATTCATCAATTAATTCCACTCCTACTATTTTTAGTGATTTTTCAATCTCATGACACTGCTGCTGCCAGCATCTGTTACGAAAGTAACTAGGTCCATTTCATGCCTACCCTTGATCCAACTCAATCGAACATTCGTGCCATTTTCGCATGGCTTAAAGTTTACATGCCAAATTTCAAACACAACGTAATAGCTTATACATGCCAAAATGTTCTTCTAAGCCAACTAAGAAGAAAGTACCAAAACTTGCTATCCGGTGTGATGACTTCGATGACGGCCTGACCCCGCAAAAATAGATGAGTCCAAGCAACCTATAATGGGTGACAAGGAAACACCGAGTGAGTTTATAACTCAGTAAGTCATAAGCAATGCACTACCATCCATCAATAACATTATCACAAGAGGAAACAAAATGGAACGAGACAATTTACTCCATCCATACCGAACCATACCATAGTTCCTCCAACCTATCGATTCAATTTCATATCAATTCATGCATTCACATTCCATATACTCATCAATAGGACATTGAAGCATTTTCATAAATCAATTTATTTTCGTTACAATCAAACGACTAAACGGCCTTTCACCCATCCTACGATAAATTTTATGTACGTGACTTCAAGTATATTTGTCACATAGGTTCAAACTTACCGAGCTCAACACCAAGTATAAGCATAGCACCTATTAGCCATGTACTCAAGACACTTACCCGATCCGCTGTCCGCGATCGACTCAATAGTGTCGCACACGTAGTGTCCATAATGATTCACGAATGTATATTGAGTCCGCACACTCAGTGCTATATAATCAAGTCGCACACTTAGTGCTACGTAATCAAATCGCACACTTAGTGCTACATAGTCAAACTCGCACACTTAGTGCCGCATGGTCAATTCGCACACTTAGTGCATCATATTCATTTCGCACACTTAGTGCAACATAGTCAAATCGCACACTTAGTGCTGTACAATTTAATCCCGCGCACTTAGCGCCAATCTCATGGTCATAAACGGTTATACCCGCACGTTTAGTGCCGAGATCAACAACTCAGTACATCTTACCTCTTTTCTTTTCATTCAACAATTTCATCATCACATACGTACATGCATATATATATATATATGTATATTTATTCATTCCATTCAGCATCAATACATAAACATTATGACCATTTGAAATAATACCAACTACATGCTTAATGACTTACCTCGTGTTGGGTAAGACGGTTCCAACTCGGCTACTCGATGACCTTTTCTTTGCCTTTGCTCGATTCACCTCCTTTAACTCCTTGAGCTAAATCAAACAAATTTAACTCATTTAAAGTCTCATTTTGCTAGCTTATGGCCGAATATGACAAGGAGTTTGATGGGTCATATGGCCACCTTTTAGCTCAAATACACAATGGTCATATGCATTTTTAATCACATCAAATGATTCAATACAATTCACTCGAACATCAAAAGAGAACCTCAAGGTACTTAGTCCATATACACATTAGACATTAGAGTCACATATGTACGAATTCACGAATCGAATTCGACATATTAGCTAATTTTCCCTTTAGCCGAACCTTCTAAGTCAAGATAAAGCCATCAACATGCTTACCTTTGGCCGAACATACACATCAACTTAGGTGCTCATTTATGTGGCCGAACACACACATGTCTATGTTAAGGCCGATTGCAACACTCAATACATCCTACAAGTATGGACACTTGCATTGACTAAACACCATTTCTATTATTTTTACTCCGAAGCCGAATGCCTCTCAAGCCCTAAGCTCATGATCCTTTCATCATTAAGCAAGTGTTATAGCACAACTAACATCCATTTTCAATTTGAACACCAACATAAAAATATTAAACATGAAAATCCATAGCCGAAACCTATACATGACATTACTCATTCCACCCATTGAAACAATATTTGTTCAAGACATCAAGCATTTTTATTTGGGTATTACATATATGAGCATTTAGAATTTATATTTTTAGCAAGATCAATTTCTTTCCTCAACACATTCTTCATCAAAACTTAAAGGAAGTAATCAAATTTCCTTCTTTAATAGCCATAGCCGAATGCTCCATCCATCCATCAAAGTTAAAAATTTTGCATGGTCTAAGTAAGAACCATGATAATTAACCTAAAACAAGCTAAAATTTCACAACTTTAACACAATATACTAACCTTATTAAGCATTCAAATGGCCGAAAGTTCTTTGCCCCTATTCCTTCCTTCACATTCGGCTTAGAAGAAACAAAGATGAACACTTAGTTTTCTTCACCCATTTCCCCCCCTTCTCAAGCTTCAAGTGACCGAATGTTTGCCCCAATTCTTTCTTTCAATCCGGCCAAGAAGAACCAAAGAACACAACTTGTTTTTCTTTCTTCCTTAGAACATTCGGCCAAGGGGAAATGAAGAAAGATGGACACTTTTTTTTTCTTTGTTTTCTTTCTTACTCTCACAGCAATAGGGAGGGGAAGAAACAATTACACACATCCTTTCCTTTTTCCATTTCTTTATTCCCCATACTTCTTATTATATTTTATCCTACATACCTCACTAGGCCAACATGTTCCCAACATGTTTCCACCCATAGCATGGCCAGCCACTACATATTAAGGAGGGGGAATTTGACATGCAAGTCCCCTTTTTCTTCCACATGCACTAATAGGTCCTCATGCATTGACCTATCACATTTTAAAATTTTCTCATATAAGTCCTATTGACTTAATTCACAAGCAATCGACTAAATCAAAGCTTGAAATTTTCACACATTCATAATTACATATTCTAGACAATAAATATCACATTCAAACATTTCGGTGACTCGGTTTAACGGTCCGAAACCACTTCCCGACTAGGGTCAATTTTGGGCTGTTACACCGGTGGACTATACTGGTTGCCATAGCCCATCTATGGTCTTACACCTTTAACCTCTAAGAGTTGTCCCCTCGAAAGACCCTATCGTTGTCACGGTGTCACCTCATAGAGCCTACTAACTGTCTTCACAATGTTGCTCTATGGAACCTACTAACCGTCAATATCATCTTATAATGTATCCACATTGATGCTTGAACACCAAAATGCTCCCTTGGTAAGTCACAAAGCTTTGCACATCACGATTTACTCCCAACAATCCCGAATGGCAGAATCGAAATAGAATTCTAAATTTTTCCCCTAATACTCTGCTCATTCCTCCATTCATCGTCCTATATGAAGCTAAGCATAACAACCATTTATCGGCTACCTTGAAGGCTTCCAAACTTTAGAAACCCAGAATTTGTCATTATATGAAGCTTTTTTGAGTTCTTACCCTATCTCTTTCTTAAATTCATAAGTATAGAAAGGTAAGGAAACTGATCGATTCCTCAATTTCTCCACTATCAAACTTCAACTCAAACGACTACTGTGGGATGGAAATCTTCCTTTAGTTAAATTTTCTTCATCTTCTTAAGAGTGACTTGAAAAAGATTATATTACAAGAAGAAGAATGTGTAAACAGGATTGAGAAATCCTGTCTCCACATGCACGTACATATATATATACTCTATTAGTGTGATTTCCACCGATTGCCACCACCATACATTCTTAATCATTTTGTCTCCTATTATTTAACCAACTAATTCTATCCTAACCGAACCAAAAATCGAGATCCAACTATTCACAATTGGGCCTCAGAGTTTTTCTAAATTTTTGGTGGAGTCTAAAAATTTTATAAACCTTTCAATTTAATTCCAACCATCCTTATATCTTCGGGTTAGTAAAGATATTCAGGTGTTACACATGAACCCTGAACATGGACCGTAAAACGAACATGCAAAATACCAAAAAATGTTTTGTTTGGAGCAATAGTCAAAATTCTTATTTGGAACTTTAATAGCACGAGTTCAAACTCTATCATCTCTCATGCCCTTCACCAATATTGTTTTTATAAAAACTTTCATAAAGTAATAAATTTAAAATTTTAGTGCATTTAAACATTTTTTTCATAAAGTTACATGTAAAAAATTAAAATGATAATAATTAAAATAAATTTATTTTTTAATATGCTTTTGATGTTTAAACTTTATGATCAATGTATGAACATTGTCAACAAAAGGATGGACTAAGATTTTGTTTGATAAGAGACTTTATCTTTTAAAATACATAAATTATGTTAAAAAAACGCTTTACTTATGACTTTGAAAAATCATTTTGAAAGGTTAAATTCTACTACTAGTCTTTGTGAAAGATATGGAGTTAATCCTTATATTTTAATTTGATCATTTTAGTCTCTATATTCTTCAAATTTAAAATTGCTCATATTATTCATTGAGATTTATTTTTTTTTTCTAAAATTTAACGTGGCAAACATATTATCATATGTGTAATGTCATATTAGTTGGTTATTTTCACATATTACTCAGTAAATATCTAGTTAACGGATTAATTACTGTTATTTGCATTAAGACTAAAGTTTTTAAATTTGAAAAGTATAAGGATTTAAAATGATCCAATTTGAGAATATGGGCAAAATCTACAACTATATGCACAATACAATACTAATAATTGAATTTAACCAAATGAAATTAACTACTTGTTTGGGTTAGGATTGAAATTTCAAAAGTTAAAAAGTATAAAGACTAAAATTGGCCAATTTGAAAAGTACATTAACTAAAATTTATGAAATTATAGTATAAAGATTAAATTTATAACTTTTGCAAAGTATATGAGCTAATAGCAAAATTTAACCTTTTCTCATTATAGCTCTTTTTGACACAATGCCTAAAACTACCCATAGCCCCTCCCTAACAAATAAATAGGAGGACTATGCGCTTTAATGCACTCGAACTCACGAAGTCCTACATTGGCAATAATGCCCATGCCAGTCGAGCTAAGACTCAATCAATGTAAATAATGTTATTTTTAATAGATATGACAACTTTTTTTAATAATGAGAGTAAGACAGAATTGCTAAAGTTGAATTCAAGCTATTATACTATATAACAATACTCTTACCATTAAGTCAAGAGATTGTTAGCAGTAGATATGAAAATTTTGAATATAATATAAAGTGTAAGCACCACACATCTTATATGTCATATATCTTATATTACAAGATTTAATTGTGACAACCCGAATTAGGGCCTAATCGGAATAGTGGTTTTGTGACCACAAATCTGAGATAGAAATAATTGTTTTATAATTATTTTGGGATTTATGATATGATTTCATGATTTCGTGAAAATTTCGTGATGAAATTCTATGCATTGAGCGCTTAAGTTGAGATTAGGGACTAAACCGAATAAATTGCAAAACTCGTGTTTTAGAAGTTTTTAGTATGAAATTACCTTGAGATATTAACTATGAGGTCTTAAATAGCAATTTGAACAATTCCTAAGTTACGGACAAAAGTTGGACATGAAGGGAATTTTTTAAAAGTTTAGTAGTAAGGGCATTTTGGTCATTTGTATATTAAATGAAATAAAATGGGAAAAATAACACAAAATTGGTCATAATCTTCACTAGTTGCTGCTGAAATTGTCTCTCCTCCATAGCTAGGGTTTCTTCAACTTTCAAGCTTCATAGTAAGTGATTTCAAGCCCCGTTTTTAATGTTCTTCACATTTTTGAAATCCTCGTAGCTCGGTTTACCTATTTCTACCATTATTTCGAGTTAGGGTTTATGTTTAAAAATTTACCCATGAATGATAGGCATGTATTTTGTTGTTTGGTGGTAGAATATGAATGTTTGAAGTTAGGAGAACGATCTTTTCTAAGCGATTTTTAACGAAAACGAGCAAAACGGCACATCGATAAAAATACCTATTGTTCATAACTATGTGTTAGAGTGAGAATTTGATGTTGCCATAGAAGAGAAAAATGATCAGAAGGTCATTAAACATAATAATAAGGGCTGAAATTAAATTTCCGAGCCTTGGGGCAAAATTGTAATTTTGTAAAAGTTAGGGGGCAAAAATGTAATTTTTGTATAATGTGATTTTTGGATTAAAATAAACAGTTCGAGTGTTAAATGAGCTAAAAATGTTGTTATAGATCAAGAAAGGCGTGGAATCGACCTCGAATGGGGGAAGGAAAAAGTTGTGGACTAAATTGCAAAATTTCCATATTTTGCACCGAGGTAAGTTTGTATGTAAATAATACATTAATTTCATTTGCATTTTTATATTTCAGCCTATTATATATATACTAACTGATGTTGAAGTATAAATCGACTACTGAAAGAATGGAATTAAGTAATAGAGAGAGAAATCCCGGTTGAACATTCGGAAAGATCGAATAAAATAGATAGAGCATAGCTAGGTCACATGTATGGTGCTGAGTGCACATCATGTGTACAAGAAAGCTGTGAGATACTATGTAGTAGCTAGGTCACATGTGTGATACGGGATGTATCCCATGTAGACAAGAGAGCTACGGGAGAGATAAATGTAGCTAGGTCGCATACGTGATTCCAAGTGAAGGACACCATGTAGACAAGAGAGCTACGAGACAAATTGGCTAGGTCGCATGAGTGGTACTAAGTGGACACCATGTGTACAAGAGAGCCGAATTAAATGAAATATGATGGTGGGGCTGTGTGCTGAAACCATCAAGTATCGAGGATTAATCCGAATTGTTCAACGAGATGGCTTTGTGGTGACATTGTAATCATGGGCCTATACTCGTGATATATGAAATGTGGTGAAAATGATTTGTGATATATATATAAGTTAAAATGAGGTTAGTACAAAGAATGTGTGAAAGAGTGAAATTAGCATTAAAACTGTTTTGGACAGTAGCAGTGACATGATTTTGAAAAATCACCAAAAATAGAAGGAATTTAATTAGAGGTTTAATGAGATGTGAAATTAAATCTTAATGAGCCTATTTTCATATAAAAGAAACAGAACTAGCAAAGGAATTATATATTTTGAGATATTTACAATTGTGTGTGACTTGCTCAGGATGACTATGTGATCCCCTGTTCCAACTTTGAAAAATCATTAAAAATTGTACAAAACAAATTAAGAAATATAGTTTATATGCATAAATTCCTTATTGAGTCTAGTTTTAAATGAAACAAGTTTCGTGGTTATATCAATTGTATACTGAGAGAAATTCAATTTGTAGTGAACAGAATTCAGAACAGTTGAGCTGTGTAACAGGGGAAATTTTAACTAATAAACTGTACTAATTGGCTGAACCAAAAATTCTAGAAACAATTAGTAAGCATTTTATGAGTCTAGATTCAAGGAAATTTTACAAATTTTAATTTCGATTTTCGTAACTCGAGTTATGATTTATTTAGTGATCATGACGCAGGAGGGACAGCTTGATCAAATCGGAGTAAATAGTAAAATTAAAAATATGGTATAATTGAGTTATGTTGTAAACATATTAGATTCCTTATTTGTTATTTATATACTTACTTACTAAGCTATAAGCTTACTTTCTTTTCTCTCTTTTGTCTTATAGTGTCATCCAGCTAGCAGAGGAGTTAGAGATCGTTGAAGATCTGCCCGCATTATCAATACTCTTTGTATTTGAACTCAACATTTTGAACTATGGCATGTATAGTAGACTTAGTTATTTTGTTACGTGTCATAATTGTCTAGGTTTAAAATATTAATTATAGTACCAAACTAATCATTTTGTACGAAGTCTTTGAAATTGGTTTGTATTGTTAATGGCATATGTTATAATGATTCATGATCAAATTGCACGCCATATTTTTGTTTGGGTTTTATTTAATAGTATATACTATAATTTGTTAATACCTCGTACCCTGTTCCGACGACGGATTCAGGTAAGGGGTGTTACATTTAGTGGTATCAGAGCTATGGTTTAGTCGGTTCTCGGACTAATAAAGTGTGTGTAAAAGTCTAGCTATACATGCCATAAAAATATTTTGATAGTGTGGTGACTCCTGATTGTTCTAAACTGTGTTTTGTTTTAATATAATAATGGATCCTGACAGAACTGCGGTTGATGATGCTGCTAGTAATGCGCCGGCTCCCGCACAAGGGATCGCGCCTGTGGAAAGTAGACCTGAGACATTGAGACAGGGAGATGAGGCTCGGGATGCCTTTCTCCAAATGATGAACAATTGGTATACTGAGTTTATTCGAGCAAATCCAAATGCTCAACCTCCTCCACCCCCTCCCATACCTCAGACGATTCCTGTAGCTGCTCAAGGCATAGATTTGGTAAGAATGAACAAGCCTCTAGTTGACAAGATTTGAAAACAAGGGACTAAAGAGTTTAGAGCAAAGATCGATGATGATCCCGAGAAAGCGGAGTTCTGGCTTGAAAATTCTACCCGTGTATTTGATGAGCTCTCATGTACACCCGAGGAGTGCTTAAAGTGTGCTGTATCACTTTTGAGAGATTCGGCCTACCACTGGTGGAAGGCTTTGGTAGCAGTGGTGCCAAAAGAAAGAGTTACTTGGGATTTCTTCCAGGAAGAATTCAGAAAGAAATACATAAGTCAGCAACTTATTGATCAAAAACGGAAGGAGTTCCTTGAATTGAAGTAGGGCAAGATGTCTGTTGCAGAGTATGAACGCGAATTTGTAAGACTCAGCAAGTATGCCCAGGAATGTGTGTCCACCGAGGCCATTATGTGCAAAAGGTTTGAGGATGGGCTAAATGAGGACATTAAAGTGCTTGTGGGAATTTTAGAGTTGAAAGAATTTGTAGTATTGGTTGATCGAGCTCTTAAATCTGAATAATTGAACAAAGAAAGAAGAAAAGCTGCTATTGAGGCTCAAGATGCCAGAAAAAGGCTGATAAGCAAGTCATTTCAATCTCAATCAAAGAGGTCCAAAGAGACAAACCCTCGAATGACAGTTTCAACTAGGGATTCACACAGAGATCGTGGTAAAGCATATTCGAGGTCTAAAGCTTAAGCTACTTCGGTGGCAAGTGTGGGTAATGTGCGACCTAGAAAGCCCGAGTGTCAGCAATGTGGCAGGCAACATTATGGTGAGTGTTGGGGAAATGAGCGAGATTGTTTAAGGTGCGGTTCTCGCGAGCATTTTATTAGAGACTGTCCGGAGAAAGTTGAAGAAGAAAGATTTCAGAGTGCTAGACAGAATACCACCGTTAGTAGAGGTAGACCACCGAGAAATACTGGAGGTGGGACTAGCAGTAAAACTACGATGAAAGATTCAGCGGAAAGATCAGAAGCTAGAGCGCCTGCTAGAGCTTATGCTATACGTGCCCGAGAGGATGCATCATCTCCTGATGTCATTACTGGTACATTTTCTCTCTATGATACTATTGTTATTTCATTGATTGATCCCGGGTCCACTCATTCCTATATTTGCATGAATTTAGTATCTAATAAAAAGTTGCCTGTTGAGTTTACTGAGTTTATGATTAAAGTGTCAAACCCCTTAGGCCAATATGTGCTAGTTGACAAGGTTTGCAAGAATTGCCCATTAATGATTCAAGGTCACTGTTTTCTGGCTAATCTGATGCTGTTACCATTTGATGAGTTTGACATTATTTTGGGAATGGACTGGTTGACATTGTATGATGCCAAGGTAGATTGTAAACAAGAAACGCTAGAGTTGAAATGTGAAAATGGAGAAATTTTGTGGGTTGAAACAGATGAATTAAATAAATTGCCTATGGTGATTTTGCACATGTCTGCACAGAAATACATGAGGAAAGGGTGTGAAGCTTATCTGGCTTATGTAATGAATACTGAGTTGCCTCAACTAAAGTTTGAATCAATACCGATAGTCTGTGAATTTCCTGATGTATTTCCAGAGGAATTGCCTGGGTTGCCTCCGAACAGAGAGATAGAGTTTGCCATTGATTTGTTGCCGGGTACCGCACCGATCTCGATTGCTCCATATAGAATGGCTCTGATTGAATTAAAAGAATTGAAGGCTCAGTTGCAAGAGTTAACAGATAAGGGATTTGTGAGACCGAGTTTCTCTCCCTGTGGTGCTCCTGTATTGTTCGTAAAGAAGAATGATGGTTCAATGAGGCTTTGCATTGATTACCGTCAGCTTAATAAGGTGACTATAAAGAACAAGTACCTATTGCCGAGGATTGATGATTTATTCAATCAGTTAAAGGGGCCAACAGTGTTTTCAAATATCGATTTGAGATCTGGTTACTACCAGTTGAGAGTTAAGGAGTCGGATGTGCAGAAAACTGCCTTTAGGACAAGGTATGGACATTCTGAGTTTCTTGTGATGCCTTTCGGCTTAACAAATGCTCCAGCTATATTTATGGACTTGATGAACCGGATCTTTCGGCCATATTTGGATAAGTTTGTAGTAGTGTTTATAGATGACATTCTAATTTATTCTCGGGATGAGTCTGAACATGCTGAACACTTGAGAACCATATTGCAGATCTTGAGAGAAAAGAAACTGTTTGCTAAGTTTAGTAAAAGTGAGTTCTGGCTTCGTGAAGTCTGATTTTTGGGACATATAGTCTCAGGTGATGGTATTCGGGTGGATCCGAGCAAGATTTCCGCGATCGTTGATTGGAAACCGCCAAAGAATGTATCCGAGGTTAGAAGTTTTTTAGGCTTGGCCGGGTATTATAGACGTTTTGTTGAGGCATTTTCGATGATTGCCTCTCCTATGACTAAGTTGTTGCAAAAGAATGTTAAGTTTGAATGGACTGATAAATGTCAACAGAGTTTTGAAAAGTTGAAAGCACGATTGACTGAAGCACCAATTTTAGTACAGCCCGAGCCAGGGAAGGAGTTCGTAATTTATAGTGATGCATCATTGACAGGCCTTGGATGTGTCTTGATGCAAGAGGGTAAAGTGGTAGCTTATGCTTCGAGACAGTTAAAACCGCATGAGAAGAACTATCCTACACATGATTTGGAATTGGTCGTTATTGTCTTTGCCTTGAAGATTTGGCGACATTATTTGTATGGTGAAAAATGCCGAATTTTTACTGATCATAAAAGTTTGAAGTATTTGATGAATCAAAAGGATTTGAACCTGGGACAGCGGAGATGGCTTGAATTATTAAAGGATTATGAGCTAGTGACTGATTATCATCTGGGAAAAGCAAATGTAGTTGCTGACGCCTAGAGCAGGAAATCTCTTTTTACTTTGAGAGCCATGAATACGGGTTAGCATTGTCTGATGATGGGTCAATCTTAGCAGACATGAGGGCTAAACCGTTATTTCTTCAGCTAATTTGTGATGCTCAAAAGAACGATAGTGAGTTATGAATCAAGAGAACTCAATGCGAATCAGGTTACGACTCAAATTTTCGAGTTGGACCAGATGACTGTTTGATCTTTCGAGACAGGATATGTGTACAGAAAAACGATAAATTGATTCAGAAAATATTACATGAGGCGCACAGTGGCTGTTTGTCAGTTCACCCTGGTAGCACAAAAATGTATAATGATTTAAAGAAGTTGTATTGGTGGCCAGGTATGAAAAGGGACATTTCTGAATTTGTAATCAAGTGTTTGATCTGTCAACAAGTAAAAGCTGAACATCAAGTGCCTTCAGGACTACTCCAACCGGTAATGGTGCCTGAGTGGAAATGGGATAAGATTACCATGGATTTTGTAACTGGTTTGCCTTTGACTCCTAAAAAGAAGGATGCTGTCTGGGTAGTGGTTGATAGGTTAACAAAGTCAGCCCACTTTATACCAGTACATACCGATTACTCACTTGATAAATTAGCTGAATTATATATTGCTGAAATTGTGAGGTTGCACGGAGTACCTATGACTATAATATTAGATAGAGATCTGAGGTTTACCTCGAGATTTTGGAAAAAGTTACAAGAAGCTTTGGGTACAAAATTGAACTTTAGTACCACGTTTCATCCACAAACAGATGGTGAGTGGGAAAGAGTAATCCAGGTACTCGAGGATAAGCTTAGATGTTGTGTTTTAGAATTTGGAGGTAGTTGGGAGAAATATCTATCTTTGATTGAATTTACCTACAATAACAGTTATCAGTCAAGTATACAAATGGCACCGTACAAAGCCTTGTATGGTCGCAAGTGTCGAGCTCCTTTATATTGGACCGAACTTAGTGAGAAACAGATTCACGGAGTTGATCTAGTTAAAGAAACCGAAGAGAAAGTAAAAGTAATTCGGGATTGCTTGAAAGCTGCTTCAGATCAACAAAAGTCATATGCAAATTTAAAAAGAAAAGAGATTGAATTTCAGGTGGGTGATAAAGTGTTCTTGAAGGTGTCACCATGGAAAAAGATTCTGAGATTTAGCCGAAAAGGCAAGTTGAGTCCGTGTTTTATTGGGCCGTACGAGATTACTGAGAGGATTGGACCAGTGGCATATCGGTTGGCCTTACCGGCAGAGTTAGAAAGAATTCATAACGTGTTTCATGTATCAATATTGCGACGTTATCGTTCTAATCCTTCACATGTGATTTCTCCAACAGAAATTGAGATTCGACCGGATATGACCTATGAGGAGGAACCAATAAAGATTTTGGTTCGGGAAATTAAATAGTTAAGAAATACAAGTATAGCCTTAGTGAAAGTATTGTGGCACAGGCATGGGATAGAAGAGGCTACGTGGGAACCTGAGGAAGCTATAAGGAAATAGTACCTGAACCTCTTTACCGGTAAGATTTTCGGGGACGAAAATCTTTAAAAGGGGGAGAATTGTGACAACTCGAATTAGGGCCTAATCGGAATAGTGGTTTTGTGACCACAAATCCAAGATAGAAATAATTGTTTTATAATTATTTTGGGGTTTATGATATGATTTCATGATTTCGTGAAAATTTTGTGATGAAATTCTATGCATTGAGCGCTTAAGTTGAGATTAGGGACTAAATTGAACAAATTGCAAAACTCGTGTTTTAGAAATTTTTATTATGAAATTGCTTTGAGATATTAACTAGGAGGTCTTAAATAGAAATTTGACCAATTCCTAAGTTATGGACAAAAGTTGGACATAGAGGGAATTTTTTAAAAGTTTAGTAGTAAGGGCATTTTGGTCATTTGTATATTAAATGAAATAAAATGGGAAAAATAACACAAAATTGGTCATCATCTTCACTAGTTGCTGCCGAAATTTTCTCTCCTCCATAGCTAGGGTTTCTTCAACTTTCAAGCTTCATAGTAAGTGATTTCAAGCCTCGTTTTTAATGTTCTTCATATTTTTGAAATCTTCGTAGCCCGGTTTACCTATTTTTACCATTATTTCGAGTTAGGGTTTATGTTTAAAAATTTACCCATGAATGATAGGCATGTATTTTGTTGTTTGGTGGTAGAATATGAATGTTTGAAGTTAGGAGAACGATCTTTTCTAAGCGATTTTTAGCGAAAACGAGCAAAACGGCAAAATCGATAAAAATACCTATTGTTCATAACTATGTGTTAGAGTGAGAATTTGATGTTGCCATAGAAGAGAAAAATAATCAGAAGGTCATTAAACATAAGAATAAGGGCTGAAATTAAATTTTCGAGCCTTGGGGCAAAATCATAATTTTGTAAAAGTTAGGGGGAAAAATGTAATTTTTTTATAATGTGATTTTTGGATTAAAATAAATAGTTCGAGTGTTAAATGAGCTAAATATGTTGTTATAGATCAAGAAAGGCGTGGAATCGACCTCGAACAGGGGAAGGAAAAAGTTTTGGACTAAATTGCAAAATTTCCATATTTTGCACCGAGGTAAGTTTGTATGTAAATAATACATTAATTTCATTTACATTTTTATATTTCAACCTATTATATATATATACTAGCTGATGTTGAAGTATAAATCGACTATTGGAAGAACGAAAATAAGTAATAGAGAGAGAAATCCCGGTTGAACATTCGGAAAGATCGAATAAAATAGATGGAGCATAGCTAGGTCACATGTATGGTGCTGAGTGCACATCATGTGTACAAGAAAGCTACGAGATACTATGTAGTAGCTAGGTCACATGTGTGATACGGGATGTATCCCATGTAGACAAGATAGCTACAGGAGAGATAAATGTAGCTAGGTCGCATGCATGATTCCAAGTGAAGGACACCATGTAGACAAGAGAGCTACGAGACAAAATGGCTAGGTCGCATGAGTGGTATTAAGTGTTCACCATGTGTACAAGAGAGCCGAATTAAATGAAATATGATGGTGGGGCTGTGTGCTGAAACCATCAAGTATCGAGGATTAATCCGAATTGTTCAACGGGATGGCTTTGTGGTGACATTGTAATCATGGGCCTATACTCGTGATGTATGAAATGTGGTGAAAATGATTTGTGATATATATATATAAGTTAAAATGATGTTAGTACAAAGAATGTGTGAAAGAGTGAAATTAGCATTAAAACTGTTTTGGACAGTAGCAGTGACATGATTTTGAAAAATCACCAAAAATAGAAGGAATTTAATTAGAGGTTTAATGAGATGTGAAATTAAACCTTAATGAGTCTATTTTCATATAAAAGAAATAGAACAAGTAAAGGAATTCTATATTTTGAGATATTTACAATTGTGTGTGACTTGCTCAGGATGACTATGTGATCCCCTGTTCCAACTTTGAAAAATCATTAAAAATTTAAAAAACAAAATTAAGAAATATAGTTTATATGCATAAATTCCTTATTGAGTCTAGTTTTAAATGAAATATGTTTGATGGTTATTTGAATTGTGTACTGAGAGAAATTCAATTCGTAGTCAGAAAAGGTCAGATCAGTTGAGCTGTGTAACAGGGGAAATTTTAACTAATAAACTGTACTGATTGGCTGAACCAAAACTTCTAGAAAAAAATTAGTAAGAAGTTTTATGAGTCTATATTCAGGGAAATTTTATGGATTTGAATTTCGAGTTTCGTAACTCGAGTTATAATTTATTTAGTGATCATGATGCAGGAGGGACAACTTGATCAAATCGGAGTAAATAGTAAAATTAAAAATATGATATAATTGAGTTATGTTGTAAATATATTAGATTCCTTATTTGTTATTTATATACTTACTTATTAAGCTATAAGCTTACTTTCTTTTCTCTCTTTTGTCTTATAGTGTCATCCAGCTAGCACAGGAGTTAGAGATCGTTGAAGATCCGCCCGCACTATCAATACTCTTGGTATTTGAACTCAACATTTTGAAATATGGCATGTATAGTAGACTTAGTTATTTTGTTACATGTCATAATTGTCTAGGTTCAAAATATTAATTATAGTATCAAACTAATCATTTTGTATGAAGTCTTTGAAATTGGGTTGTATTGTTAATGGCATATGTTATAATGATTCATGATCAAATTGCACGCCATTTTTTGTTTGGGTTTTATTTAATAGTATATACTATAATTTGTTAATACCTCGTACCCTGTTTCGGCGACAGATACGGGTAAGGGGTGTTACATTTAAGATTCAATGTTGAGCTGTACAACTCATTTAAATGTCACGTGGATAATTTAATTTTTGAATTAATTAATAATTTTTAAAAAATTGATATTTAAAAAAAAGTATATATGTAATAAAGTCTGAAAATAAAAAAAAATATTTAAAGAAACTAGAGAAAAATTGATATTTTTTCAAATATATATACATGCCAATTCTGAAATAATTATTTAATATTTAATATTTAATATAAATAAAACTACATATTTATATTTTTTTGAAATAAATTGATCGAGTATATTATTAGAAAATAAGAAAAAAGAAAAAACAAATGAGGCCCAACAAAGACTAATAGGCGTAGTTCTATTACACCAATCCTAAGCACAGATCCGGCCTCGCTATATTGTTTAATAGTGAAAACCTCCTAACAAGCATTAAAAACATAACTTAAAGGAAACAGTAAGCAATAAATGAATTTGAAAAAAACAAGAACCTAAATATCTATCCTAGTCAACTCAAATGGCTAGACTCCATTACCTTTCTCGAATTTTCATTTCAATAAACCTATCCGTTCTGACGATAGCTATTTCAAATGAAAAAAAATTACTTCCTATCTAGTTTTGAAATCAGATTCCCTCAACTTCTCCTTCAATTTGGACTTCTTGCCCATCTTCCCTCCGAGCCGAAAGAATGGCAATTCAACTCTTCTCCCATTAGGTAAGTGATCTCTCCTATATCTAAAGTGTTCATTGCAATTCTATAAGCTTGCAAGTTCATCGATATATGAATATACTGAAAGATAATCTCTTGAAAACAAGGCTTCTTATTCTGAATATCTTTGATAATCGCTCCGATCACTGATTTATCTATTGAAGACATTTGACATTTTTTTATTATTGTCCTGGAATCCCCAATAATTTTAACTGATTGTATACCCATTGAGATCCCTAGCTTTATGTCTTCCAAACATGCATATGCGTCTGCTACAAATGGGAAAAAGAAAGTGTTGTGGAGGTTCAACTTTAAGACCAGGAGTTCGCCCATCAGACCCCAAACCACCAAACTTGTCGCTAATTTGAAGTTGCTATTGTTGAACGCCACGTCGAACAGAATCGTCATTCTTGGTATGACCTCCTGATTTCTGTGATTTTTGTTCATGTTTAAAGGGATCTGCGTTGCTCTCACTCTTTCATATTCTGCCATATGCCTCTGTGTTCTTTGAGCAATGTCTCTTCCTGTCGTATCCTTCCTCTCATGTATGAACTAGTTTCTGGAAAACTAGATTAGCCATAAGGCATAACAGAAAAGACAACAATGTTCATCAGTTCCTCTCTTGAAAACTGAGTTAGCTGCTCCCATATATTTTGATTCATATTGTTTATAACCCAAGATAGATGTAAAAACTACCAAACTTCTGTTGTTATAGGGCATTGACGGAAGATGTGAGGACTGTCTTCTACCCAGGAACAGTAGCGGGGCCATCTGTCGTTTGCAATGACTCTTCTGTATCTGAAATTAGCTAGATTAGGAATGAAATCCCAGAAAATTTGCCAAATAGTTATTGTAATTTTTGAAGGTAGCTGTAGACCTCATAGCTTCCTGTAAAATTCTTTAATTTTGGTTAGTATTAAATAATCACTAGGATCCGAATTAGCCTATTGTAATATTTATAGGCACTACGTACTGAAAATTCTCCGCACGGCTCTTCTTTCCAAACTTGAATATCATCGTGATCAGTGTAACACCCCTTATCCGTATTCGACATCGGAACAGGGTTTAAGGTGTTACCAGACTTAAACATTTACAACATGCAAAATCGGGTCACAAAATTTCATCCAAATTAAAAACCGATCAAACAAGATCATATTATCTTTATCATGGACCTATGAGGTCTAAAACATACATTAAAAGAAATCGGAACCAAACCAAGAACTTAAGAATATTCTAAGAAAAATTCCTAGGTTAAGCCTCACATGCCCGTGTGGAGGTAATGCACACACCAGTGTGCTTTGGACCTGTGTGGAACTTTTAGAATTTATTTTTCATTTCGAACCTACAGGGGTTTTCACACGGCCGAGCACACGCCCGTGTCCTTAGCTCGTGTCCCTCACACGGCCTAGACACTCTGGTGACATCACCTGTGTCCAAAAACCTGGACATTCTATTTATGATGTCATCACTCATTTAGGGGCACATGCTAGGTCGTGTCCTCCACACGGCTGAGACACACGAAAGTGTCTCTGCCCATGTGTGTGCTACCATGCATACTGACCTAGAAATTTTAGGTGCAAGGGACACACGGCCATTCAACACGTCCATGGGGTAGACCGTGTGTCACACACGGACTAGACACATGCCCGTGTGTCTATCCGTGTGGACTATTTAAAGTCTATTTTCCAAGCCAATAGTCACCCACAACCACTCATACATTCAAACATACTTTATGGCATGCAACATGACATATTCAAGCACTCAAATATTCCACACCATGGCACTCTCACATTATCATAAAGTCATCCTATTGCATATTCATTTGTTACTCTATGTAGAGGCATTCCACACCAATTTCATGCATTATTAAACTTGTTATTATGACTTCAAATTGTGCATTCATACTTATAGTCATTTTAAGCCATTAGGTCATTTCTTATCCTTTAGCAACTAATTCATACTTTACCATACATTCATCGATCAACAACATATCACATCATTACCATCCACTCACCAAACAATAACATATCCTACCATCAAAACACTAGCACATGCATACATGGGTAATTAAATTACAACCCAAGTGATCGAATATAAGTCATATCACATGGCCATTACAAAATGAATCATCATTGTCATAGCCCTTCACAATTTGGCCAAATAGCATGACACATACCATAAAATGACCAAGTTTTCCTATACATGCCTTACTCAAAATAATAATTTCACTATAGCCAATAATCTTTTGACAGTGGGATCGATTACTCCGACAGCTTTTGATCCCCGAGCTAGCTTGGCGGAACTACAAAGGATGGAAAAGAGAGGGGAGTAAGCATTAAAGCTTAGTAAGTCCACATACAAATAATATGAAATGGTGGTAAGGAAATCATCATGTAGAAACATAGCAACATACACATAAAGATTATCTATCATTCAAACCATTCTACTTACTCATCATACGCACATATGTATATATATTCTAGCTCATCGTAAATTGATCTTTATTAAGGCATTACTTATAGGTTTCGCATACATACGTGTACTCATCGTAAAGTATCCATGACCATACCTCTTTCGTATGCCCTTTTCAGGACTCTCATTACCTTCATTACATTTCCCGTTGAACTCTAGGAATACTATTGGATATGTGGAAACCTTGCACATAAGTACCACATATACAACGTAGCCGAAGCTACCACATAACATGTAACAATCCATAATGAACTCGGACCTCTCAATGAGCTCGGATGTTACATGAGTCGCATCCATTATGAACTCGGGCCTCTCAACGAGCTTGGATGCTCACATCCATAATGAACTCGGACCTCTCAACGAGCTCAGATGCCACATATCTTACGAACCCAGACCACTCAACGAGTTCGGACGTCTTAGTTCCTAGTGACATGTCACTTGTATCCTAAACTATTCCTAAGCTTCAAACTAGATTTTTCCTCACTTGCATATAGTATCTCCATCATACTTGCTCATGACGTCGTAAATCACGACCGTAATAACATTCATGCTTTCATAGCAATCCATAAGCATATAACTCATAATCACAATAAAAATTTTATCACATATAAAGCATAAAAAAAACATACTACAACACCACATTATTTGCATATATACTTACCTCAATACAAAATGGTGATAATCGAGCTTAATCGTCGTGTACTTTATTCTTTCCTCGACCAAGTCCTGATTCACGTTTTTCTTGATCTATAATGCCAAATTTAACTTATTTATTATTCACATTATCCAAATGGGTCCATAAATCATACTTTTGTAAATTTACATTTTGACCCTTAAATTGTAACATATTTATGATTTAGTCCCTAGGCTCGTAAAATGAAATGCATGCATTTTCTTAATTACCCAAGCTTAATCGAACCTTTACTATGCTCATATCAGCCCATATTTTCTTTTATTTCACATTATTACTACTCATTTTTACATTTTTACAAAAAAGTCCCTTGTTTAGGTGTTTTCACTAAAAATTACCTAGTAAAAGATGTTCATCATGCATCAAACATTCATATTCCTCCATTAATCATCAAAATACAAGCATGTAATGTAATGCCCCCGTACCCGAGACCATCGCCGGAGTCAAGCACGAAGTGTTACTAAACTTAATTCATCAATTAAACAACTTAAACAACTTATTACCAACCATGCATGACAACCAAGCATATGCACATCACCAATAACAAACATAAAATAAATAGCTAGATTTATAAGTCAGAATCATTAGCTCACTAAAGACCAATATATTTGGCCAAATAATAATAACACATGTTATAAAATTAGGTCCCTATACATGCCACTCACTTGATAAATCTAGCATATGTGTTTATACTATCAAGGTGTTGGCTTGATAGTGTGATGCTGCCTCCGACGGTCTCCAACCCTGAGCTAACCTGACAACACTAAAAGAAATGGAAAGGAGGGGGGTAAGCTTTATGCTTAGTAAGCTCACATGAAATAATAATAAGAAATTTACTAACATGCTTCCCACAATAAACTAACTCATTTGTACATTTACACATGTTCTGGTTAAGTTGTTTTCTTGAGTAATAGTCACTAAATCATTTATATTTAGAGTTACGGAACTCCAAATTAAGATCCGTAAATTTTCCCAAAAACTATACTCATATATCTTTCCACCATAAAATTTTCAGAATTTTTAGTCCATCCAATAAGTACAGTTTATTATTCAAAATCTCCCCTGTTTTGCTGTTTGACAGCTTCGACTGTTCTTCACTAAAATTTATTTATCTCATAGTAAAAAACTCGGATGATGTTATCATTTGTTTTTATTAAAAGTAGACTCATCCAATATTCTAGGCATATAAATTATACCCAAAATTATTTTTCTATAATTTTTAACAATTTTTCCAAGTCAGAACAGGGGATCTCGAATTCATTCAGACACTGTCTCACAAGAATTCAAATATCACATAATATTGAATTCTTTTGCTTCCCCTGTTTCTTTTATGTGAAAATAGACTTAATAAAATTTAATTACATATTTTATTTGAAATTTAATTCAACTTACACAATTTTTGGTAAATTTTCAAATTCATGCACTGTTGCTGTCCAACATTGTTTTACTACTAAAGTTCACTTTTGCACAATTTCACTTAATCCCTTCCATTTTACCGAGGTTCACTCAAATATCGAGCATATTGCTCATAAATTCAAATAAACATATACTTGCACTTGTTCATCACATAATCACATTCACATTTATTTTCACTTAATTGATTTCCCGTTGAACTCATCGGAATAATAATAGATACACAATTGCCTGCACATTTTCTCATTTCCACACTTGTAGCCAAAGCTATCTGGTACGCATAGTAGCCTGCACTTAGTACTACACATGCAACCAATTATCCGGTACACGTAGTAGCCTGCACTTAGTACTACACACGTGACCTAACCATCTGATACACGTAGTAGCCTCACTTAGTACTACACACGTGATCAAAGTTATCAGGTACGCATAGTAGCCTGCACTTAGTACTACACATGCGACCAATTATCTGGTACACGTAGTAGCCTGCACTTAGTACTACACACGTGACCTCACGATAGCTCATTGGTATCGTTTCTATTCCGAAGGTTCAACCGGGAAATTCCTCACTTTTCAACATTTTACTAAATTGTCCGTAATCAATTTAAATTCATAATTTGCATCAAATAATCATTTCATAGGCAGCCACATTTCATATAATATCAAAATATATTAACATAAAAAGAATCGATAGATTATTTATATACGAACTTACTCGAAGTGTCGATCTCACTATCCATAGTACCAATTGTCCATTCATAGTATAATAAGACACAACTCAAATAGAAAATCAGCTTTTAAGAATTTACATAACATAAATCACATATTTCATATATCACTTGTCATGTATCATCATTTTCTTGCACTTCATGTAACATTCTTTCATGTCATATTTCCACATCATAAACACCATTCCATCAACTTTTCCAATATATTAAATCATACAATATATGCAATAATAGTAAGAAATATAATTCAAACATAACATTGCATTATTATTATCATACGAACTTACCTCGATACAAAATATTAGCAATCGGGCCTATTCCTTGTAAACTTTGTTTTTCCCTCAATCACGACTTGAATCTCGTTTCTCTTGATCTATAATACCATATTAATTTATTTAATACATACATTCATCAAAACAGCCTTTAATACGAACTTTGGAAAAATAACCATTTTGCCCCTAAACTTTTGCATAATTACACTTTTGCCCCTAGGCTCGGGAATTAAACTTCATCCCTTATTCTTATGTTCTATGACATGCTGATCATTTTTTCCTTCTATGACAACATCAAATTCTCACTCTAACATGCACTTATGACTATAGGTATTTTTACCGATTAAGCCCTTTTACTCGTTTTCACTTAAAACCGAGTAGCACAAGTTGTCTAACATAATTTAAAACTTCATATTCTATCATAAAACACCAAAATACACAAATTTCACCTATAGGTATTTTTCCAAATACGAACCCTAGGTTGAATCATTGCTAGCATAAGCTTAATCAAGTTACCGGGATTCCAAAAATGTAAAGAACTTGAAAAACGGGGCTAGAACGGACTTACTATTGAGCTTGGAAAGCTTGAAAACCCTAGCCATGGCTTCCCCCATGCTAATTTCGGCCTTCATATGGAGAAGATGACCATTTTGCGTTATTTTTCCCATTTTATTTCATTTAATATACAAATGACCAAAATGCCCTTACTACTAAACTTTCAAAAAATTCCATCCATGTCCAATTTTTGTCCACAAACTTCAAAATGGTCTAATTACCATTTAAGGACCTTTGATTTAAAAACTCATAACAATTAAACACTTCTAACATGTAAAACTCAAATTTTGCACTTTTTACAATTCAGTCCTTTTGACCAAATTGAATGCCCAAACGTCAAAATTTTTGAACGAAATTTTCAAAAAATTATTCCGTGAAATCGTAGACCATAAAAATTTAATAAAAATAAAATTTTCCTCGTCGAATTTGTGGTCCTGAAACCACTGTTTCGACTAAGCCCAAAATCAGGATGTTACATGTAATCTATAGGTAAATTTTGCATACAAGAATCTTAGCTCAAAATATAGCTAGAAATGGGTAGACCATGTTATCGGGACTTCAAAAATACGAAGAACATTAAAAACGGGGCTAGGGAGCACTTACTATTGAGCTTGGAAATGTTTAACAAAACCCTAGCTATGGTGTTTTGTGATTTTTTGCAGCCAAGGAGGAAGATGGACACATTTTTGGTTTGATTTTCCCTTTTTATTTTTTTAATTACCTAATGACCAAAATGCTCTTACTCTTTCCAGTTTTTCCTATGCATGTTTATTTTTGTCCAAAATTTTAGAAATTGGTCAAATTATAATTAGGACCCTTTAATTCAATATCTAATGCAATTTCATGCTTAAAGCTTCTAGAATGCAAGTTTTGCACTTTATTCAATTTGGTCCTTAAAATGTAATTAGACATTTTATGCATAGAATTTCTTCATGAAACTTTCACACAAGCATGCATTCATAACATTATCCTCATAAGAATAATAAAATAATTATTTCTATCTCAGATTTGTGGTCTCAAAACCATTGTTCCAACTAGGCCTTAATTTAGGATGTTACAACTCTCCCCCCTTTAGGGATTTTCGTCCCCGAAAATCTTACCCGTGAAAAGGTTTGGATATTGTTTCCTCATGGCCTCCTCGAGCTCCCATGTAGCCTCTTCAACCCCATGTCTTTTCCATAAAACTTTCACAAGAGCAACACTTTTGTTTCACAATTGCTTGACTTCCCGAGCCAAGATCTTAACAGGTTCCTCATCATAAGTCATATCCGATCTGATTTCAACCTCTGTCGGTATAATCACATGTGAAGGGTCGGATCCATATCGGCACAACAGGACACATGAAACACATCGCGAATCTTTTCTAATTCAGTCAGCAAAGCCAATCGATAAGCAACAGGCTCTATCCTCCCAGTATCCTCATACGATCTTATAAAACGAGGACTCAACTTTCCTTTTCTATCGAATCTCAAAACCTTCTTCCATGGGGATACTTTCAAGAATACCTTATTACCAACTTGATACTCAATTTCTTTCCTTTTCAAATCGGCATACGACTTTTTTCTATCCGACGCCGTTTTCAAACAATCACTAATTACTTTCACTTTTTCCTTGGTTTCCTTAATCAAATCTATCCCATGAATCTTATTCTCCTTAAGCTCAGTCCAATACAACGGTGTACGACATTTACGTCCATACAATGCTTCATAAGGTGCCATCTTCAAACTCGTCTGATAGCTATTATTATAGGTAAATTCAACCAAAGGTAGGTACTTTTCCCAACTACCATGAAATTCAAGAACACAACATCTAAGCATATCTTCAAGTGTCTGAATTACTCTCTCGGATCGTCCATCAATCTGTGGATGAAAAGCGATACTAAAATTCAGCTTTGTACCCAAAGCTTCATGTAACTTCTTCTAAAACCACGAAGTGAACCTCAGATCCCTATTCGAAATAATCGATAAAAGTACTCTATGAAGTCTCACAATCTTAGAAATGTACAGCTTCGCTAACTTATTAAGTGAATAATCAACGCATACCAATATAAAATGAGCTGACTTAGTTAATTTGTCAACCATTACCCATACGACATCTTTCTTTCTTAGTGTCAACGGAAAGCCTATCACAAAGTCCATAGTAATTTTGTCCCATTTTCATTCGGGAACTAAGGTAGGCTGAAGTAAACCTAAAGGTACCTGGTGTTCGGCCTTTACTTGTTGGCAAATCAAGCATCTCGATAAAAATTCAAATATATCTCTTTTCATGCCATTCCACCAATACATTTTATTTAAATCATTGTACATCTTTATGCTACCCGGGTGAACTTACATACCTCTGTTAGAGACTTATGCAATATATCCCGAATCAACTCAGCATCCTTCGGGACACAAATCCTTCCATGGAACCTCAAACAACCATCAGGACCTCTCTGGAAATCTGATTCACAGCTTAACTCACACTGAGCTTTCTTAGCTTGCAACTCTTTATCGGCTTCCTGAGCAACACAAATCTATTGAAGAAAAGTCGGTCTAGCTTTTAACTCAGCTAGAATAACGCCATAATGAGATAGGGCTAGCCGTGCGTTCATAGCTCTCAAAGCAAATAAGGACTTCCTACTCAAAGCATCAGGAACCACAGTTGCCTTACCGGGGTGATAATCTATCACAAGCTCATAATCTTTTAACAATTCAAGCCACTTTCGTTGCCTCAGATTCAAGTCCTTTTGAGTCATCAAATATTTAAGACTTTTTATGGTCTAAATAAACATGACATTTCTCCCCGAATAGGTAATGCCGCCAAATCTTTAAAGCAAATACAATAGAGGCTAATTCTAAATCATACGTAAGATAGTTCTTCTCATGGGGTTTCAGTTGCCTTGAAGCATAAGCTACTACCTTACCTTCTTACATAAGTACACAACCTAGTCCATTCAAGGACGTATCACTGTAAATCACAAATCTTTCCCGATTCTGGTTGGACTAACACTGGTGCCTCAGTTAACAACGCTTTCAGTTTCCCAAAACTCTATTGGCACTTTTTTGTCCATTCGAACTTAAAATCTTTTTGCAACAACTTCGACATTGGGGTGGATATCATCGAAAACCCTTTTACAAACCGTCTGTAATAACCGACTAAACCTAAAAAGCTCCTAACTTTGGTTACATTCCTCGGTGGTTTCCATTCGATGATAGTAGAAATCTTACTGGGATCATCTCGTATACCATCTCTTGAAACAATGTGGCCTAAAAATCCAACCTCTCGAAACCAAAACTCGCTTTTACTAAACTTAGCATATAACTGCTTATCCCTCAGAGTCTGTAAAATAGTTCTCAAATGTTCGACATGCTCTGCCTCATCTTTAGAATAAATCAGAATATCATCGATAAACACCACAACATACTTATCTAAATATGGTCAAAAAATTTGGTTCATTAAATCCATAAACATGGCATGAGCATTCGTTAGTCCAAATGGCATAACAAGAAACTCATAGTGGCCATACCTCATTCTAAATGCAGTCTTAGGCACATCAGACTCTTTCACTCGTAACTGGTAGATCCAGACCTCAAGTCTATCTTAGAGAACCGTGTCACTCCCTTCAGTTGATCGAACAAGTCATCAATTCTTGGAAGAGGATACTTATTTTTTATTGTCACCTTATTGAGCTGCCGGTAGTCAATGCATAATCTCATAGTGTCGTCCTTCTTTTTCACTAATAGTACGGGACACCCCACGGCAAAAAGCTTGGTCTCGCGAAACCTTTGTCGATCAGCTCTTGCAACTGTGACTTCAATTCTTTCAGTTCATTCGGGGCCATCCTATATGGGGCAATAGAGATGGGTGTCGTCCCTTGCATTAGCTCAATACTAAATTCAACTTCTCTAGCTGGAGGTAAACCCGATAATTCCTCTGGAAATAGGTTTGCATACTCGCACACAATGTGCAATGATTCGATTTTCAATTTGGACTCCTTTGTATTCAATATATATGCCAAATAAGCTTCATACCCTTTTCTCATATATTTCTGAGGAACCATCGAATATATCATCATTGATGACTTATCTGCATCATCTGATTCAACCTGAAGAATTTCACTATTTTCACATTTTAGTTCCATAACTTTCTATCTACAATTCACTATAGCCTCATGTAGTGTCAAACAATCCATACCCAGTATGACATCAAATTCGTCAAACGGCAACAACATCAAGTCAGCAGAAAAATAATGATCTCTAACCATCAAAGGACATTTCTTACATACTTTATCAACTATCACATGCTTTCCTAACGGGTTAGACACCTTAATTACAAATTCTGTAGACTTGACAGGTATATTCATGCTAGATGCCAATTTCATACACACATACGAATGAGTGGAGCCAAGGTCTATCAAAGCAATAACATTAGTATCATAGAGAGAAAATTTACCAGTGATCACATTAGGAGAGGTTGGGTCTTTACGTGCACGTATGCAATAGGCTCTAGCTGGAGCCCTAGCTTCAGACCTCACTGTAGTATCTTGCATCACATTCCTACTACCGAACCCATTCCCGGCACTTCTAAAGGGTCTTCCCCTAGAAGCTATGCCACTCGGCCTTAGACTCTGAAATCTTTCTTTTTCCATTATCTTGGGACAGTCCTTAATAAAGTGGTCTAAAGAACCATACTTAAAACATGATCCTTCACTCACACTACAATTGCCATAATGACATCTACCACATTGAGGACATTCAGCCTTAGAAGGTTTAGCATTACGCATGCTTGCCATAGACATAGCCTGAGATCTAAAACCTGAATTCTACTTTTTACGATTCATGTATGAATGTCCAGCTGACACATGCGAACGAGAATACATCTTTCTAGATTTCTTAGACTGACATGGTAACGACTTACTCATGTACCTCTTTCTTATATCTCTTGCATCAGACTCAGCTTTCTTCCTTTCTTTAACCAAGTCTTCGGCTTTGCAAGCCTGTTTAACAAGTACCACAAATTCTTTCAACTCAAGAATACCCACTAATGTCTTAATATGCTCATTGAGCCCATCTTCAAATCTTCTACACATCTTAGCCTCGGAAGGTACGCACTCTCGAGCATATTTGTTGAGTCTGACGAATTCTCTCTCATATTCACTGACTGTCATATAACCCTGTTTCAATTCTAAGAATTCCTTACAATTCTGTTCAATGAATCTTTCACTAATGTATTTCTTTCGTAATTCCTCTTGAAAGAATTACCAAGTAACCCTCTCTAGTGGTACTACAGATATCAGCGTTCTCCACCGGTGATATGCTGCATCTCTCAAAAGGGATATGGCACATTTGAAGCACTCCTCGGGTGTACATGATAGTTCATTAAATACCCATATAGAGTTCTCTAACCAGAACTCCGCTCTTTCAGGGTCATCGTTGGCATTTTCCCTAAATTCCTCGGCACTTTGTTTCCGAATTCTATCAATAGGTGTTCTAGCAAGTCTCATGAAAGCGATAGGTTGAGGCATCACAAGTGTGGGTTGAGGATTTGGGGGAGGTGGGGGAGTTTGAGCATTCAGGTTCGTTCGAACGAACTCCGTATACCATGCATCCATCATGTGGAGAAAGGCCTCTCTACCTCTTTTTCCTCTACTGACTGTTTCGAGCCTACTTTCAGATGGCACCGCTCCTTCCACCGGACAAGTGCGTTACTTTCTATGTCATCTGCCACTGCTCTGTCAGGATCCTTTTGCTATATAAAAACACATTTTAATATTGTCAAGAGTCATCACACTATCATTACTTTTACACATATATGTATGGCATGTATAGCTAGACTCAAATACACTAGGTTAGTCTAAGAACCGATTAAACCATAGCTCTAATACTACTAAATGTAACACCCCTGACCCGTATTCAAAGTCAGAATAGGGTTTAAGGTGTTACCAAGCTTAAACATTTACAACATGCAAAATCGGGTCAAAAAAATTCATCCAAATTAAAAACTGATCAAACAAGATCATATTATCCTTATCATGGACATGTGAGGTCCAAAACATACATTAAAAGCAATCCGGAACTAAACTAAGAACTTAAGAAAATTCTAAGAAAAATTCCTAGGTTGAGCTTCACACGCCCGTGTGCTTTGGGACACGCCCATGTCCCTTACTCGTGTGGAATTTTTAGAATTTATTATTCATTTCAAACCTACAGTGATTTTCACACGACCGAGCACACGCCCATGTCCCTCACACGGCCTAGACACGCTCGTGTCATCTCCCGTGTCCAAAAGCCTAGACATTATGTTTATGATGTCATCACTCATTTAGGGGAATACGACCAAGGCACATGCTATGTCGTGTCCTCTACACACCTGAGTCATGCGACCGTGTCTCTACCCGTGTGTGTGCTACCATGCATACTGAGTTAGAAATTTTAGGTGCAGGGGACACACGGCCATTCAACACTCCAATAGGGAAAACTGTGTGTCACACACGGACTAGACACACGCCCTCTATGTGGACTGTTTAAAAGCTATTTTCCAAGCCAATAGTCACCCATAACCACTCATACATTCAAAAAAACTTTATGGCATGCAACATGACATATTCAAGCACTCAAATATTCCACACCAAGGCACTCTCACATCATCATAAAGTCATCCTATTGCATATTCATTTATTACTCTATTTAGAGGCATTCCACACCAATTTCATGTATTATTAAACTTGTTATTATGACTTCAAATTGTCCATTCATACTTATAGTCATTTTAAGCCATTAGGTCATTCCTTATCCTTTAGCAACTAATTCATACTTTGCCATACATTCATCGATCAACAACATATCACATCATTACCATCCACTCACCAAACAATAATATATCCTAACATCAAAACACTAGCACATGTATGCATGGGTAATTAAATTACAACCCAAGTGATCGAATATAAGCCATATCACATGGCCATTACAAAATGAATCATCATTATCATAGCCCTTCACAATTTGGCCAAATAGCATGACACATACCACAAAATGACCAAGTTTTCCTATACATGCCATACTCAAAATAATAATTTCACTATACCCAATAGTCTTTTGAAGTGTGATTGATTACTCCAACACCTTCCGATCCCCGAGCTAGCTTGGTAGAACTACAAAGGATGGAAAAGAGAGGGGAGTAAGCATTAAAGCTTAGTAAGTCCATATACAAATAATATGAAATAGTGGTAAGGAAATCATCACATAGAAACATAGCAACATACACATAAAGATTATCTATCTTTCAAACCTTTCTACTTACTCATCATATGCACATATGTATATATATACTAGCTCATTGTAAATTGATCTTTATTAAGGCATTACTCATAGGTTTTGCATACATACCTGTACTCATCGTAAAGTATCCATGACCATTCCTCTTTCATATGCCCTCCTCGGGACTCTCATTACCTTCATTACATTACTCGTTGAACATTCGGAACACTATTGGATACGCGGAGACCTTGCATATAAGTTCCACATAACAACGTAGCCGAAGCTACCACATAACATATAACACATCGATAATGAACTCGGACCTCTCAACGAGCTCAGATGTTACATGAATCGCATCCATTATGAACTTGGACCTCTCAACGAGCTCGGATGCCACATATCTTACGAACCTGGACCACTCAATGAGTTCGGACATCTTGGTTCCTAGTGACATGACACTTGTATCCTAAACTATTCTTAAGGTTCAAACGGGATTTTTCCTCACTTGCATTTAGTATCTCCATCGTACTTGCTCGTAACGTCGTAAATCACGACCATAATAACATTCATGTTTTCATAGAAATCCATAAGCATATAACTCATAATCACAATAAAACATTTATCACAATATATTAAAGCATTAAAATAACATACTACAACACCACATTATTTGCATATGTACTTACCTCGGTACAAAATGGTGATAATCGAGCTTAATTGTCGTGTACTTTATTCTTTCCTCGATCAAGTCCATATTCATGTTTTTCTTGATCTATAATGCCAAATTTAACTTATTTATTATTCAAATTATTCAAATGGGTCCATAAATCATACTTTTTCAAATTTACAATTTGACCCCTAAACTTTCACATATTTACGATTTAGTTCCTAGGCTTGTAAAATGAAATGCCTGCATTTTCTTAATTACCCAAGCTTAGTCGAACCTTTACTATGCCCATATCAGCCCATATTTTCTTTTATTTCACATTATTACTACTCACTTTTACATTTTTACAAACAAGTCCCTTGTTTAGGTGATTTCACTAAAAATCACCTAGTAAAAAATGTTCATCATGCATCAAACATTCATATTCCTCCATTAATCATCAAAGTAAAAGCATGACATGCATGGGTAAATTTTCATACATGAATCCTAGCTCAAAATATAGCTAGAAATGGGTAGACGATGTTACCGGGACTTCAAAAATACAAAGAACATTAAAAACAAGGCTAGGGAGTACTTACTATTGAGCTTGGAAATGTTAAACAAAACCCTAGCCATGGTGTTTTGTGATTTTTTTCAGCCAAGGAGGAAGATGGACACATTTTCAGTTTGATTTTCCCTTTTTAGTCTTTTAATTTCTTAATGACCAAAATGCCCTTAGGGTTTCTCTTTCCAATTTTTCCTATGCATGTCCATTTTTTGTCCAAAATTTTTGAAATTGGTCAACTTGCTAATTAGGACCCTTTAATTCAATATCTAATGCAATTTCATGCTTAAAGCTTCTAGAATGCAAGTTTTGCAATTGGTCCCTTAAATGTAATTGGCATTTTATACATAGAAGTTCTTCAGGAAACTTTCACATAAGCATGCATTCATAACATTATCCTCATAAGAATCATAAAATAATTATTTTTATCTCAGATTTGTGATCTCAAAACCACTGTTCCGACTAGGCCCTAATTTGGGATGTTACAATTAGTTTCTACAAGAAGGATCTGTATAATTCTTTATGCAATTTTTGCTTGAAGGTATTGTTAGTCAAGTCTGTCCTCTATTTTTTCTTTGGAATATCAACGAGATCCAAAACTAACTTTAACTCCTCATTGTCTGGTCTGTTGTGCCCTTCAACTTTGTCGATCCCCTAAATCCGGCTATCGTTCCATATTGAAATTTTATCCCCTCTGCCCACTCTCCAGCACAACCCTTTTTGGAGAAGTCCCTTTGCTGCCCAGATACACTTCCAGGTGAGTAAAGGTAAATTCCCCAGCTTTGCATTTAGAAAATTTGAACGCAGATAGTATTTTGCTTTCAAAACTCTGGCCAATAAAAAATTTGGATAATTAATAAGACGCCAGCCTTGAATGGCTAATAACGCGATATTGAATTGGCCAAAATTTTGAAAACCTAATCCACTATTTTCTTTTAAAAAACAAAGATTTTTCCAAGTGCACTAATGAATTCCCTTTTTCCTTGTCCCTTCTGCCACCAGAACTTCACAACGATACTTTCGAGTTCATCACATAGAACTTTAGGTAATAAAAGTAAGCCATCGTGTAAGTTAGTATAGCCTGAAGAATGGCCTTTATAAATACTTCTTTTTCGCCCTGAGATAAAAACCTATTACTCCTGTTATCAATATGTTTTTTGAGTCGGTCCTTTAGATTTTGAAATGATTCATTTTTTCTCCGACCCACCATATTCGGCAAACCTAGGTAGCGTTCTGGCTCATTCAAGCTGCGGATTCTCAGTAAGTTAACAACTAACCTTCTGTCTCCCTCTGTTGTGTTTTTGCAAAAAAATACTGTTGATTTATCAAAATTTACACATTGCCCCAAACAAGATATGTATTCACGTAAGATGTCCTTAAATAGATTTGCTCCCCTGCTTGTTGCCTCCCCAAATAAAATGAAATCATCAACGAATAAGAGGTGGGATATTTGTGGGCCACTTCTACTAACCTTAACACCTTTAAAAAGCCCTCCACTTTTTGCTAGTCTCAGTAAGCTCGATAGACCCTTACCACATAGAAGAAATAAGAACGGACTTAAAGGACCACCTTGTCTGAGTCCTCTAGTTGGTAGAAACTTTTCTCTAATATGCCCATTAATGACCACTGAATAAGAAATAGTTGTTACACATTTCATAAGAGCATCCACCCATTTTTTAGTGAACCCCATTCATATCATTATCTCCTTAATAAAGTTCTATTCGACCCTATCATATGCTTTACTCATTTCGAGTTTAACTGCTATAAACCCTTTTTTCCCCAATCTCTTATGGTTTAGCATTTGCAATATTTCATAGGCTAACAACACATTATCTGATATTAATCGACCTGACACAAAGGCACTCTGCACACCATCAATACATTTCTCAATAACTCCTCGAAATTGGTTTGCTATTACCTTGGCCAAAATTTTATAAAGCACATTGCATAGACTAATCAGCCGAAAATATGTCATATTAGAAGGGCTGGTAACTTTTGGAATAAGCATTATATTAGTGGAATTAATTGAACTAACCTCCATATCCCCATTTAGAAGCTGTGAACAAAAGGAGGTGACTTCTTCTCCAACAATATGCCAGCATTTATGATAAAATAGGGCTGGGAAACCATCTTTCCCTGCTGCCTTTTTGGATCCTATGCAAACATTGCTTCTTAAATTTCCTCTTTTGTGTATGTTGCTATCAGTTTTTTTATTATCTTCCTCATAGACACAACAATCGATCCCTGTCATCAAATGGTCGTAATTTCCCCTATCCCCTACCAAAAACAAATTTTGAAAATAAGATCGTGCAACAACCTCTATTTCCTGCAAGGCCGCCATTACTCTTCCATCTTCATTTTTCAGTTTATGAATAAAATTTGTCCTCCGACGTTGTGTTGCTTGACAATGAAAAAATGTTGTATTTTTATCGCCAAACTTCAACCAATTTAGTCTAGCCCTTCGTTCCCAATAACATTTATTCTTTTCAATCTCAAAATTTAAATGAATTTTTGTATCAATCAACTCAGCTAAATTTTTATCATCTCTTTCAGCTTCAGCCAGCTTAGCTAATTTTTCCATTAGGACCTGTTTTCTCTCTTTCTTATTTACTTTAAGTTACCCAGCCCACTGCCTCAACCCTCTTTTTAAATTTTCTAGCTTTTGTAACAGATCCCCTGAAAACTTCTCCCACATGAATTTAACTTTATTAAGGAAAGAATCCTCCAAAGGCCACCAAGTTTCAAATTTGAAAGCACTATTCCTCAACTGTTCTTTAATCAATCTTGTATTAATTAGGAGAGGACAATGATCTAAAAAAGAATGCACTAGATGTTGGACTTTCACCTCCAGGAACAAAGTGATCCATTCTGCATTGGTGACACCTCTATCCAAAAGTTCTTGTATGTTCGTCTCTGGTAAATTACTCCTCTTCCAAGTGAACCAATTACCAGAAAATTCCACGTCGCTCAATTGATATTCCTCCAATGTTCTTCAAAATAGTTTCATCCTTCTTTCATCTCTAGACGTCCCTCCTTTTTTTTCAAAGCCATACATAATTTCGTTGAAGTCTCCACAAACAAACCAAAGGATATCCACATCAGAAGCTAAGCTTTTCAAAATAGCCCATGATTCATTTCTATCTTATGCATATGGGGATCCATAGAATCCCGTATATCTCTAATTGATTCCCGCTTCATTATCTTCAACTACAACATCAATATGTCTTTTAGAAAAATTTGGAAGTGTAATCTTAACATCAGTCCTCCATGCTAAACACAGCCTTCCTCTCGTACCATCTGAATCGACTTTAATACCATTCGCAAAACCACAACTTCTACGGACTCGTTCCATCTGTCTTCTACAAAGCTTTATCTCCATAAAAAAAGACTATTTGGGGATTATATAACTTTAGCAAATGCCGAAGTCTACGAATCGTCTGTGGGCTTCCCAACCCAAGAACATTCCAACTTATGATTTTCATTGCACCCGATCGGCTTGCTTTTTGGCGGCCACCGATGATAAAAGATTAAAATCCACCGTTCTTCTACTCCTTACCATTGCATTATCACTTTCTTATTTTCCTATTGGATCTTTCATCTCTCCTTGGTTTCACTTATTTCCCTCCTCTTCTATTAAGGTACCATATTCCAAATCATGCTCCATGGCAGCCTATATCTGATCCAGCCAATTTTTTTCCTTTCGTTGATCAAGAGATGACGTTTCCCCTTCTATGTTAAATCCCAAAATTGGATCAATAGTTTTTCCATTTCCTTCTTTGCTAGCCCCATCCCATGATCTAATCCCCAAAGGCTGATTTCCTTCAGCTTCCTTCCCGTTTTCCTTCACCTTCTTCTCGTAGCCATATGCTATTCATTCATAAAGCTCCTTGTGCTCACAATGATAAATCCCAACCCATTTAAGCAATTTCCACCCCTAGCATCATTTTTGACTCACAAAAAGAGTCGTTATGCCCCAAACGTCTCAATAGAAATAGAAAAGTGATAAGCGTTCATACTTAAATTTGACATACGAACATCTCCCGCAACACATAACCTGCTTCTTTCTTTTCGAAGGACGCCTAATATCAATTTGTACCCTTACGCTCATGAAATTGCGATTTTCTTTCCCCATATTTTATCCATCATATTCTAAAAACCCCGTATAAAATTACCCAGTTGTATTGCTAAATTTTCAGAAAACAGCCCAATTAGGACATCTTGAATTTGTACCCTGAAAGGAGTAGAAATTAATGGTACTCTTAATGGATCTTCCCCCCTTTTCAATTTGTAAAACACCAATAAATGATTGTTAAAAGTCCACGGTGAACCCTTCAAAACCCTCTCCATATCCATATTGTGAAAAAACTGAAAAAGGTACCTTTTTTCCCCTAGATCTCGAATTTGAACCCCACGAACAGGATGCCACTGGTTTGCCATGGTACTTTTCATGGCTGGAAAGTGAATTATACTGGCTGTTAGGAAGCATCGCACTAGTTGAAACACCCCACTTCTCTTTCTGTACTCGAATCTACTTGTATCTGTAAAATTTCTTCTTCTTCCTCATTAAGTGTCAATTGTGCTAATTCAGCTTCCATGAATGCAGCTTTGAAGACCAGAACGAGATCAATACTTTCCAAATCGTAGAAGTTAAATAGCCTTAAAGGCACCAACTGCAGCTAAGAAACAAAAAGGGACAAAAACTAAACCAAAAAAAAAAAACCTAAAAACTCATGCTATATTGAAACCTTACACAATCTATTAGATCTATAGAAATTTGAAACAGTGGGTAAAATAAATATTTAAGAAAAATTAAAAAATCTTTAAAAATATATTAAATCCATCAGATTTGATAGAAAACTTATAAATGTTTAACAAAAATAAATTAAAATTTTAAAATATGAAATTTACAACAAAATATATGGTCATCTCTTAAATCACCACTATTCAGGAAACTAGGCTTTTCATATGTTAATAACGACTCAGACACGGAATACAAATATTTTTTGGCAATATAATCAAACCCAAATTAGTATGAATCTCCATGTCCATAGAAAAAAAAATAAAAAATTAGGGAAAAAACTACTAAGAATTCGAATGATATTTTTCAACGGGTTGGAATCCGAACAAGCTGTGTCTGTATAACCAAATCTAAATAATATAAAACTAAAATTGTGTAAAAAAAATTACCAGATATCAAAAAGTTAAAAATTTTAAAAAAAAATGAACGGGCTAAAATGAAATAAAAGGAAACAAAATTTTCTTTTATGCTATTGGTGGATGGGTAAATAGCAATTAAGACTCCTCTCCGTATGTTGATTTTGTCGAGATACCCTGACATAAAATAATTTTTTTTTATTAGTCGAGTATGTTTTAAATACTTCATAAATTTACATCAACAGAAGTGATAGGGCAAGGAATGACCATTAGGGACAGGATTTTACATCAAACTATTATAAATAAGTGCAGTTGGATAAAAATGGAATATCAATATTTAATAACCTTATGACTTTTATCACTTTAATCAGCCAAACAAATTCTGACATAAAATCAATACTTGATTTTCGCTTATTCTTTTATACGGGAAAATGAAAAAGCATCCCTTTTATTCATCAAATGATAAACCATTAATACTTATTTAATAGAATCGCTATTATTTCCCTTTTACTTCTCTTTCCATAATAACTTTTCTTTAATATCACTAAAAAAATAATTATTCCATATAACGTTGAATAACAAAAAAAAATTAATTTTCTAATTAATCTTTTAAAAATTACAATTAGAAAATATAAAAATAAAATATTTGAAATATTTTAATATAATTTAATATAAAAATAATTATATTAAAAATATATTAAATTATATATTTTTATTTTTATTAAATTATATTTAATAATAATTATATTACTATATGATTAAATTTTTATTATTTTTATTAAATTATTTTTAATAATAATCCTATTAAAATTTAAAAATAATAATAATCATTTACCTTAAAAAATTTTGCTAAAGGTACTCTGGTTATTTCAGTTTTTTTTCTTATTCTATAAGAATATCATTTCATTCAATTAAATACAAGAATACTATTACAGTTCTCTTCTATCCATTCAATCAAACAGTTGAATTACTGATTACAGCTTTATTATATTACAACTATATTTTATTACAGTTTTATTCTATTACAGCAAACCAAACGTAGTGTTAGTGTGTAAATCGAAAACTTAATCATTTTATTTAATATTAATATATAACGAGAAAATGATAAAATACATATAAATTTTTTACTATAATAATTTATATGTATGAACCATTTACATATTGATTTATAATGAAATAGATATGAAAATAAAATTACAGTTATTGTTTATAATAAATGCAAGCATAACTCGGTTAATAAATATTATTTATCCTAAAAAAAACAGATTATTGAATCATCACAAAGATAACTACTTTGATTATTATTAAATTTATTTCGTAATGATAGTTATTAATTAATTACTTCTTCTATATTTAAAATGTAAGTTGATATATATTATTTATTATATTGCATTAAATTGTGTTTAATATAAAATAAATTTAATAAAAGAAAATATTTGATACATTGTTAGTGGAATTTTTAGACTCCACAAGATGTGTCAAAGGGTTGACAAATGTGTCATAGGAGTATAGTAAAACATTTAATAAAAGAGATACATGTCAATTTTTTAAGGCTGCTTGTGAAATAAAAAATATATACTACACTTGTACCAAATGCTAGCTCATTTAATAATAATCAAATTATTTTTAAATATTTTTATGTATTTTAACTTTTTTAAATATTTTGTAGAAACACTATCCATATTAAAAACAGAAATTAGTGAACAATTTTTTATTTTTTATAAATTTAAAAATAAAACTCTAATTCTAAAAATTTTTAAAATTTCAAATTTCAAATAGATTTAAAAAAAGTTAAAAATTTATTTCTAAAATTAAAAAGTACTATATATACTTTTTATAAAATTATTTAAAAAATTGATTTCTAAAAGTAAAAAATAAAAAAAAATATTTAAAACTTTATTTCTAAAATTTAAAAGTATTAGATATACATATTATTTCTAAAATTTAAGATTATGTAAAAATTTATTCCTAAAATTAAATTAAAATTATTTATTTCTAAAGTTAATTATAATATATATTTTAATTTTCTAAATCATTAATAATATATAAATACATATTATAATAGTTTTATCTTTCAAATTTTTTTCCTCATAATTAAAGCATAAATCATATTATCTTTTAAAAACTTAAGTATATTTTTTAAATTGTTTTTATATCACTCAAATATTGTTTCATCAATAATTTTAATTAATCTATTGTAATTTAAATAATAATTGTTTTATAAAACATATGAACAACGTATGCATCACACCAGATAGAAAACTAGTTAAATAAATAAAATATTAGAAAGATTTGTGCGTTGATTAGGTTGGACTTTCATTAATCCAAAAATATTACTTATTATTAAAAATAATATTTAAAAAATCATAATTTTTATATTAATATTTATATACTTATATCCTTAAATTTAAATAAATAAAATTATTTTTAAAATGCATTTGAATTGATAATTTCAAATTCACAAAACCTTTATCTAATATAAATGTTATTGGAATCACAATAGATAAATTGAACGAATCATTTGAATTGAAAGTTGGTTTGTCCACTAATTCGAGAGAGGTATTGAACAACATTTCAATCGAATGGTTCAAAACTGCTATTGATTTGAGAATCAATATCTGTTGAATTGACAATAAATCATAACAAAATTTGTCAAAAAAAAAAATTGTAATTGTTAAAATTTTGACTAAATAAACTATTTTTTCCCAATTATCAAACCTAACAAAAAGGGAAAATATAGTGTTACTAAATTTAAAATTGTTACATAATAACTAAATATAAGATAATACTAACAAATAAATAAGAGTTCGTCTGCCTCTTGGCACCTATTTTCGTCTTTCTGTTTCAAGGACTGGTTCAAACGATTTTTTTCTTCAGTTTTCTGGTTTGTTGCTATGACTTTGCTCTACTAATGGAACCAAACATCGATAGTCTCACTCTTCAAGATGAAGAGGACGAAGCTTGGCTGGTCGATTCTAGCATTACGGACCTCGCATCAGAGTTTGATTCTGTTTGGTGGGCTATTTTTTAACGGCAAGCGTTGTCCACTTTAAAGCGATGTGAAATACAACTTTGAATAATAAAACTTCGACAACTTCGAAAGGTCTAGACTAACGAGAGCAGCAATTTACCCGGGTGAAGTTCCAGTCTAGAATTAAATAATAAAACTTGTTGACCTGAGATAAATTGTTGCTGCAAAATAATTCTGTCATGCCATCATTTGGTCTTTTCTTTGTATATTGTAGCATTTTCATGGGCATTTCGCCTAATTGCCCACATTACTTTGTGTTCCAGTTCAACTGGCACGTGATATGCTTTCCCAAAAACCAATTGATACAATGACATCCTTAATGGAGTTTTGTATGTTGTCCGCAATGCCCATAAAACGTCATCTAATCTGGAAGACCAATCTTTCCTCGATGCGTTCCTAACCTTCTCAAGAACGTTTTTAATTTGTCTATTCGATACTTCGGCTTCTCCATTAGTTTACGGTTGATAAGTAGTAGTCATTCTATGATTAACTCCATATCTTTTTAGTGCAACTGACACTTGGTTTTAATGAAAGTGTATACCCTGATCACTAATCAATGCCTTTGATGTGCCAAAGCGAGTGAGTATATGCTTGTGAAAAAATTTAAGCACTATCTTTGCATCATCCTTTGGGACTATAACAGCTTCAACCCATTTCGAGACGTAGTTAATAGCTACTAATATATAAAAATTTCCAAATGAACATGGAAATGGTCCTATAAAGACTACAGCCAACAATTCTTTCTCTGTAGTAGTATAGTTGATTTGAGCCTCTGTAAGAGTTTTGCTAACATAATAGATGGCATGAAATATTTTTCCCTTGCATTGTCCTAGAACAGCTCCCACAGCAAAGTTGCTTGCATCGCACATAACTTCAAAAGGTTGAGACCAATATGGTGCAACGACAGTGGGTGTATTTACTAGCTACGTCTTTAATTAAATGAATGCCTCCAAACATTTACAGTAAAGAGGAATTTTTTATTCTGTTCCAGCAATGAGCATAAGGATTTGTAATTTTCGAGAAATCTCTAATAAATCTTTGGTAAAACCTCGCATGCCCAAAAAAACTACAAATACCTTTCACATTTGTCAGTGAAGGTAATTTCTCAATGATTTCCACTTTAGCTTTGTCTACTAAAATGCCTTGACTAGAGATGCGATGGTCTAACACAAAGCCTTCAGTTGCAATAAAATGGCATTTTCCCAATTTAGAACAAGATGTGTGTCTTTACATCGCTGCAATACTTTATCCAAATTGTTAGCGCAATGATCAACATCATTCCCATAGACTGAGAAATCATCCATAAAAACCTCTAAAGAGTCTTCAATCATATCCGAGAATATTTCCATCATGCACATTTGAAATATGGCTGGTTCATTACAAAGACCGAAAGGCATACAACGAAAATCAAGAGTACCAAAGGTACAAGTGAAATTTATTTTCTCTTGATCATCCGGTGCAATAGCAATTTGATTGTACTCAGAATAGTCGTCTAAGAAGTAGTAATAGGCTCTTCCAGCAAGCCTATCCAACATTTGGTCAATGAAAGGAAGTGGGAAGTGGTCCTTCCATGTGGCAGTATTAAGTTTGCAATAATCCATACAAACTCGCCATCCCGTAGGAATGCGTGTAGGAATTAATTCATCTTTGTCATTTGCTAACCACTATGATGTTACTCTTTTTAGGAACACATTGCACTAGACTTACCCTATTGCTATTAGAAATAGGGTAGATAATTCCAGCATCAAGCCACTTTATAATTTCTTTCTTAATAACTTCCTTCATCTTCTCGTTTAATCTTCTTTGTTGCTCAATCGAATGCTTGTTTTCATCTAAGAACTCATCATCAGATGTCACTGCAAAATCCTCCGAAAGAATTGTGCTTTGGTCATTAAATTCTTCTGTAATTAGATCATCTAGCACATCGATAGTATGGCATTATTCTTTATTCTTGCATTGAATAGATTTGAAAACACTAAAGACAATGTGCTCACCATTAAGTCGCATGGTCAATTCACCTTTGTAAAGATCAATAAGAGTTCGTTCGGTGGCTAAAAATGGTCGTCCCAAGATTATGGGAACCTCATTGTCTACCTTGCAGTCAAGTAGATAAAATCAGCCAGAAAATGAATTTATCCATACGAACTAAGACATCTTTGATTTACCCTTCAGGTTGAGCCAAAGACCGATCAGCTAGTTGCAATGCCATTGCAGTGGGTTTTATGTGACCAATTCCCAACTTTTTAAAAGTAGATAGTGGCATTAGGTTGATGCTATCTCCCAAGTCCCATAAAGCCTTTCCCAAATAATGGTTGCCAATTGAACATGGGATAGTAAAGCTCCCAGGATCTTTCATTTTGGGGGGCAACTCATTTGTCAAAACAACACTACAGCCCTCTGTGAGTGCAATGGTATCCATATCACTAAGCTTCTTCTTCTTGGACAAGAGCTCATTCATAAATTTCCCTTAATTCAAAATTTGCACAAGATTATCTACTAAAGAAATATTGACCTAAAGTTGCTTCAGTGTGTTCAAGAACTGTTGGTACTGCTTATCCTACTCATTCTCACTAAATCTTTGTGGAAAAGGTAAGGGTGGAGATACATCTGATTCCACCGACACTTTTGGTCGCATCGACAGTTTCGAGGGTCGGACATTAGGCATATGAGTGACAATTGGTGGAACTACTTTGTCTGATGCATCGACAAGCTCTTCAGATTCAACCTCCTCACTGGGGATCATTTCACCAGTTTCTTGAGCTACGACAATAGAGTCTGTAGTCGACTCACTAGTTTGTTTACCACTCCTAAGCATGATAGCCTTACAATGTTCTTTCTCTCTTAGATTGGGATTTTTCATGTCACTAGGTAGTGTGCCCAGTGGTCGAGTATTTATTTTCAAAGCAAGTTGTCCTAATTGTGCCACTAACGCCCGAATAGAAGTGAATTCCCTTGCACAATAGCTTCTAAATGAGTTATATGCGTCTGATTCTGGCATGGATGCATCTGCCTTTGTTGTGGATGTATCTAAGTGTGCTAATTGTAGTTCTGTTGTTGTTGATTGTAATTCCATTATCTTGAATTATAATTGTCTTAAGCAGATATATTCCCATATCGGAATGTCGCAGCATTTTATCTAGTATTCTGAGTTCCCCAAGATTGTTGATTGCGTGCAGAATTATTATAAGAGTTGTCATAAAAATTGTTGAGGATGTTACTGACAGAATAGGCATTCTTTGCATGTTGTGGACAATCTTCATAGCTGTGGTTGTCACTGCAAATCTCACAACAAAAGGTAGGAACATCAACTTGTTGAGCGACTTGTATAAGTGCAATGTCACTTGTCCCTTGTATATTTTTTATCATATTTGCAAGAGAAAAAACTTGAGCACTAAGTGCACATATTGCGTCCAGTTCAATAACTTCAAAGTAGCTTTTTCTTGTGTAGCTCTAGAGATAGGATATTGATAACCATTCTGAGCAATTCTCTCCAGAATTCCAATAACATCATTATAAGTATAATCCAACAAAGGTCCATTGGCTGATACATTGACAAGATTCCTCGTGTGTGAATTCAACCTATTATAGAAAATCTCAATTTGTGTTTCCTATTGAATGTCATGTATGGGGCAACGTCGAAGCAAAGATTTCTAACATTCTCATGTAGTGTGAAGATTCTCATCGTCCAGCTGATGATAAGCTATAATATCATTTTAGAGACAAGCATTCATTGTTAGTGGGTTAAATCGCAAAACAAACTATATTGCTAGTGCAGTCCAAGAAGTAATTGATCCGACAGGTAGCACAAAGAACCAAGTACGAGCTCTTCCGCACAAGGAATAAGGAAATAATTGCATCCTCAAAGTGTCATCAGGAAACCTTGTTGACTAAAGGAACAACAAATCAATAAAAATGATTTAAGATGTTCTCCTGCATCTTCATGTGGTAGTCCAATATATTGCCCATTAGAATTCAGCATTTGAAACATTACTGCCTTCAGTTCAAAATGTCTAGCTTGGATTGCTAGCCTAATAACTCTTGGTTAACAGTCATCCAAGACAAGTACTATAAAATCTCATATAATCCTGTTTTCTATTTGAGCGTCTTGCTACAACGATGGGTCATTAGCATTTTGGTTCTGCATCGGGGGTATGATTGCACTGTTTCTTGCAAACCCATATTCTTTTGTTCTCAAAGTCTCCTCCAAATAGTTCTTTCAATTTTTGGATCAAAACCGGTAATAAACTACAAATTGCTTTCGGTCATACAACACCTAAAATAAAATGTGAAAATAGCAACAAAAAGAAAACAAGTTATTAACAACTAAATATTATGAAATAAAAACAAACAATAATAAACATCAAATAAACGCCATCACCGACAACAACGCTAAAACTTGGTCAGTTGTTTAACTTCACAGCAATAATGTGCAAGTGTACACTGTCAATGGAAGTATAGTAGACAAATATGAGTTTGTCGGATATCTATCCCATGAGGATAGTTTTCTTTTGTCTATCAATGTCAGTGCAATAAATGGATAGATACAAGATAAATTATAACACCCCTAACCCTTATCCATCGCCGAAACAGGGTTACGGAGCATTACCAGACTTTTCATAATGATTACAATATTAAACAATTCAATTAGAATAAATTTGATAAATTAATCATATTGTCCCTTTTATAGGCCCTCGGGGCCTTAAATACATATTAAAAACAAATCAAAATTAATTCTAGTTCTCTGAGAATTTTTCACAAAACTCTAAAATTTTTCCTAAATGTAGGGCACACATGCCTGTGTGGTCAAGGGACACGCCCATGTAGTCAAGGGACATGCCCGTGTGGTCAAGGGACACGCCTGTGTGACCCTATGACATGCTCGTGCTTCAAGCTGTGTCTTACCCCGTGTAACTCCCTAACTTACCTCACACGACCAAGTTACACGCTAGTGTGCTAGGCCGAGTTCCACACACGACTAAGACACACGCCCGTGTCTCTACACGTCTGGTAATACCTAAGCATTCTGTTTTGAAAATTTTGAGTTTTAGGGGACACACTGCCTAATCACATTCTCGTGTATAAGTCTTGTGTCTCACACAGTCTGGTCGCACACCCGTGTGCTAGGTCGTGTGGACTCAAAATGAGCTTTACACATTAAGTATGCTAAACCTGCAAACCTTGAACACTAAGAAATTCAAATATCAATCGTTCAACCAATTCAAAACACATTCAAATGCATCTAAAATATGTCAAAACAGTCAACCTATGACCTTATCAATGTATTTTCATAGATATTTCACACATAATTTCCAAATCAGATCATTTAAATTCATTCAAATCAAATCTAATTTCATACCAAAATATACTATTTTTTAATTTTAACATATCATATAAACTTATATATATGTAACTAATAGTGTTTGTAACATCCTAACTTAGGGCCTAGTCGGAACAGTGATTTTGAGACCACAAATTGGAAGTAGAAATAATTGTTTTATGAGTATTATAAGGTCTAGGATATGAATGCATGCTTGTGTGAAAATTTCATGAAGAAATTCTATGCCTAAGATGCCCAATTTACTTTTAAGGACTAAATTGAATAAGTTACAAAACTTCAGTTCTAGAAGCTTTTAGCATGGAATTGAGTTGGGTTATTAATTAGAGGCTCTTAAATAGTAATTTGAATAAGTTATAAAATTTTGGACAAAAATTGTAACGCCCCCACGCCCGAAACCGTCGCCGGAGTCGAGCTTGAGGAGTTACCGAACATAATTTATCAAATTAAGAACTTCAAATCTTTTGTTTCTACATTCACAGCTTTCTAGCAACTCGCGTCACAGTTACAAGAAAAATAATATCTCGAGTTACGAAACTCGAAATCAAGATATTTAAATTTTCCCTAAATCTATACTCATATATCTATTTACTAATATTTTTTCTAGAATTTTTGGTTGGGAAAATTAGAACAGTTTATTAGTTAAAGTCTCCCCTATTTCAAGGTTTGACTGCTCTGCATCTGTGTATTACGAATCAGATATCTCTCTATACAGAATTTAAATGACTATGAGGTTTGTTTCTACTAAAACTAGACTCAATAAGGAATTTTTACGTATAAAGAATGACTTCTAATTATTTTTTTACAATTTATTATGAATTTTTAAATTCAGAACAAAGGATCCAGAAATCACTCTGGCCCTGTTTCACAAGGTTTCAAATATCTCATAAAGTATAATTTATATGCCTCTTTTTTTTATCCATATGAAAATAGACTCATTAAGCTTCAATTTCATAACTTGATCATCATTTAATTCCATTTATACTATTTTTAGTGATTTTTCAAATTCATGTCATTGCTGCAGCAATATTCTGTTTTAAGGCAAATTTCATCTTTTCATGAGTTGTTATGAACTAGATAACCTATTAAACTTCCATGATATCAAACATGATCTAAATTTAACCATCACCATGACTTATCAATATCAAACATTTTCTCAACCAATCATGGCCATATCATAAAATTATTTACACAAAATAAATATATTGCTATACATGCCATACTTAAGTTTTACAAGCCATTTACCCAGATGAAAGTCCTTTGGATAGTGTGATCGAACCTTCGACCCGTCCCGATTCCCGAGCTGGCTTGTTCAAAACTACAGTAAATAAAGAGGAGGGAGTAAGCATAAATGCTTAGTAAGTTCATATGTAAATAACAAGTAACATAACAATACAAATATACCAAACAACTTTAGCATGGTATCACCAAAACATATATCATATTTCTAAACATCATTCATCATCTTACTACCTTATCGTTGTTGTATCTATTATCAACCCGAGGATTAAGAACATACCTGTCCAAAGTGTCCATTTCACAAAACTTACCAAAACGTCGCTTGCATCTTAAGTGTTTTTTCATTTCACTAAAAATCTCACCCGTTGAACACATCGGAATACAACTCGGATACACGGATAATTTGCACATAAGTGCCTCATATGTAATCAAGTAATCATGTAACCCGCCCCTAAGTGAACTCAGACTCAACTCAACGAGCTCGGGCGTTCGCATCCGTAAGTGAACTCGGACTCAACTCAACGAGTTCGGATGCCTAGTTACATTTCACGAACTCGGACTCAACTCAACGAGTTCGGACATTCGCATCCATAAGTGAACTCGGACTCAACTCAACGAGTTCGGATGCTCAACCATCCTAGTGACATGTCACTTGTATCCTAATCTATTCCTAAGGTTCAAACGGGCTTTTTTCCTCGATCTCACATTACCGTCTTCCATGGAATATCGGAACCGATACTCGGTAGCAATTCATATTTATCAAGTAGTAAACATAATTTGCATATTACTCAACATTAACCACAAAGCATAATATTTCACGATAAAAAATCAGCATATCATATAATTAACATCAATAACTTAAAAATAACAATTATGCTACATTATTTACACATGAACTTACCTCGTATGCGAAAATGGCTACTTTTACCATTTCGTCCACAACTTGGTATTTTTCCATTTTAGCCCGAATTTCAGTTTTCCTTGCTCTATCATTTAAAATATAGTCTAATTAGGACTCACATTATTCAAATTGACCCAAAATCATATTTTGGCAAAATTACAATTTTGCCCCTAAACTTTTGCATATTTACACTTTTTCCCCAAAGCTCGTAAATTAAACTTCAGCCTATTTTCTTATATTTTATGACATGCTGATCATTTTTCCCTTCTATGGAAACATAAAATTCTCACTCTAACATGTACTTATGACTATTAGGTATTTTTACCGATTAAGCCCTTTCGCTAGTTTTCGCTTAAAACCGAGTAGCAAATGTTTTCTAACATAATTTAAAACCTCATATTCTATCATAAAACACCAAAATACACAAATTTCACATATGGGTATTTTTCCAAATATGAACCCTAGGTTGAATTATTGCTAGCATAAGCTTAATCGAGCTACCGGGACTCTAAAAACGTAAAAATCATTAAAACGAGGCTAGAACGGACTTACAATCGAGCTTGGAAGCTTGAAAAACCCTAGCCATGGTTTCTCCTTGCTATATTCGGCAATGGGGTTGAAGATGAGCAAAATTGGCTTTTAATTTTGTATTTTAATTCATTTTACCCCTAAATGACCAAAATGCCCTTACTACTAAACTTTCCAAAAATTCCATCCATGTCCAATTTTTGTCCATAGACTTAGAAATTGGTAAAATTTCTATTTAAGACCTCCTAATTAATATTTCAAAACAATTTCATACTAGAAACTTCTAGAATGCAAGTTTTACAAATTATTCGATTTAGTCCCTAATTTCAATTTAAGCACTTTATGCATAAAATTTCTTCACGAAATTTTCACACAATCATGTAATCATATCATAGACCTCAAAATAATCATAAAATAATTATTTCTATCTTAGATTTTATGGTCACGAAACCACTATTCCGACTAGGCCCAAAATCAGGATATTACAACTCTCCCCCCCTTTAGGGATTTTCGTCCCCGAAAATCTTACCAGAAAAGTGGTCTTCACTTAGATTCCTCAATTTCATATTCGGTGTTGAAGAACTTTCACTCAGGCGGTGCCTCCAATATATCTCATTAATTTCTCATATATTCTGAAAGTTTACGAACTCATCTCTTAATTGTTCTTAAATTTTCAACCCTTCTCCGTTTCCCTTGTCATCTTGACATAAAACCAGATCTCAATTTGCTTAATGGAGACTAGAATTCCAAGAAATTCAACAATAAAAAAAACCTGAAATTCCATGAATCTGATGAGTAGGAATTCATTCAATACCGATATGATTTATAGATCTCGCCAAACATTTAACAATAGGATACATCACATTTTCCTCTTTCCGCCATGGAAATAATTCTGATATGGCCTCAAGAATAATCCTTCTCATTTCCATCCCAATATCAACACTGGCAAGGATAATTTTGATAGATCCCAATGCTCGGCTTTAACCTCTTTAACAACTCAGATTTTATGTAACATCGAATGCTCTAAACTATCACATTACCTCACTGTCTTGAAACACATCACAATTCATACAACGGTACATTACTGAAAGTCAGGAAGTCTTTACTCAATGTAGACTAGTCTAGTTCAGACGCTTCGGTTACCAATATTCTCATCTATCTGAACTCTGTCAACATGTAATAAACTTTTCAGCTTTTACAAGACGAAAACCTTATCATTCGTAGTGACTTTAACTAATATGCAACTCTTTCTAATAAATATACACTTCTCGTTCAGACTATTTACTCTTTTATCTGTACAAAATGAAATTCTATTATCAGACTTGAGAAAATAATCCTGACATAATTGTCGCATGAAATCTTTCAAATAAATAATTCACCATACCGACTGAAACTCGCGCTTTTATCACCTATGCCTTTACTGATGTCAAATCCTTACACAGAAATTAGAAAAAATCCCAATACTAAAATCACCACATTACCAAGATCAAATTAGAAGTATAGTCATATTTGACATGATTATCACGAGCTGAAGAACGCACTTCGAACACGAGTCATAATTGACAAATTATGGAACAAATATAACAAGAAAACCGAATAAAGAAATCCAAGATAGAGAAATCTAGAATAAAGAAATCCAGAATATAGAAACCCAAGATACGATACTATACCGGAGAATCGAAAACCAAACTCATAGGGAAAATACAGAATACCCCGATAATTCTTCAAAGAAAGAAAGTCCAGAAGAAAACATCATTTAATCCCACTGAAATCAAATATAACAAGATCAATATATCTTCCCATACATATATATCAGATGAAGCATCAAGTAGAAGAAACAAAATCATAATATGATATGTATTCTCTCATCAATTCTTATCAGACGAAATGAAATAGAATACCCGATGAAATAGAGCAATATAAATTATAAACCAGTCAGACTACCAATGCTTTCATCCAACACCAGGATTAAAAGACATTCCCATATAACAAGAATTTCTTCAGAAGATCAATAGCCATAGAAATATTCTGAGAACGGGTAAACACATAGAACATCTCAAAAGAGATTGCTAAATCTGTCCAGTCATAACTGTCACACTCAGATAGTTCACATTTCAATTATCATTTCCCCAACTAGTTCTGCCGTCACAAATTTCATATTAAACCATTCACTAAAGAAGGCCAGTTCTGAATAAATTTTGATTTACACTTTTCTCGACCTTGCACCTGAGTAATTCGGTTTACCAAGGAGAATTCCTTTTCTAACTGGGACAGTGCATAACTCCAATAATCTTTACGTCAATCCGATACTTTACTGGCTCTGACTTTACTTATCAGCTCATTTTCAATCTCTGATCATACTTATAACTATTCTATCACTAAACTCCTTGGGTTCTCAACCGAAAACTTATTCAATACAAATCTCATGAAATTCCATTATAAGTACCACTTTGGTAAGGGGGAGGGGTTGTAGGACCTCTGACTCGACTTTCTTATACATACACATATGACACAACTCCCATCATCATAGCAACATCATCAAAATCATGTCATTCATTCATGTTGGCTTACACCAATTTTCCTATTGTCCCATTTAGACAATATACTTATGCATACATTCTATGTTTTCTAGATAGCTTTACTTATCCATTCATTTAATTAAATTAATTCATGCTCATGACATCATATAAGGCCAAACAAACATAGATATTTGCATCACAATCACAACTTTCATTTCGTGCATCATCATGTACATATCATTATAATCATATAATTCAGTCCAACAATTTAACATAGATAAGTTCCTTTCATTATAATCCTTTATCTCATAAAAAATTGTATATCATTAACATTCATCAACATTCAACGTCCAATCAAGACAAGGACATTTTCATTCATATCATGATATTATGACCTTTATTCATACCTCTACTACTTTCTATTTATTCCGTTCATCTTATCAAGTAAGCCACATACACTACATCGTATGAGCATTAAGCAAATATGGATATTTATCACAACATGAACTTTCATCTCACATATTATCACATATGTATCATAAACTTTTACTCATACTTTTCTGAACCGAGACTTATCATAATCATAACTTTACTCAAATACCTTTGCATAACATTGAACATGGTCAGCGCAGCACGGTTGGAGAGTACCCTGTCTAAATAAGACGGTACTCATACGCGTCGGAAGACATCACACTATCACAGATCAGTGGCATGTATAGCTAAACTTTTACACATGCTAGGTTAGTCCGAGAACCAACTAAACCTGCTCTGATACCACTAAATGTAATGCCCCCACGCCTGAAACCGTCACCGGAGTCGAGCTTGAGGATTTACCGAACATAATTTATCAAATTAAGAACTTCAAATCTTTTGTTTCTACATTCACAGCTTTCTAGCTACTCGCGTCACAGTTACAAGAAAAATAATATATCGAGTTACGAAACTCGAAATCAAGATATTTAAATTTTCCCTAAATCTATACTCATATATCTATTTACTAATATTTTTTCTAGAATTTTTGGTTGGGCAAATTAGTACAGTTTATTAGTTAAAGTCTCCCCTATTTCAAGGTTTGACTGCTCTGACATCTGTGTATTACGAATCATATATCTCTCTATACAGAATTTAAATGACTACAAGGTTTGTTTCTATTAAAACTAGACTCAATAAGGAATTTGTACGTATAAAGAATTACTTCTAATTATTTTTTTACAATTTATTATGAATTTTTAAAGTCAGAAAAAAGGATCCAGAAATCACTCTGGCCCTGTTTCACAAGGTTTCAAATATCTCATAAAGTATAATTTATATGCCTCTTTTTTATATCCATATGAAAATATACTCATTAAGCTTCAATTTCATAACTTGATCATCATTTAATTCCATTTATACTATTTTTAGTGATTTTTCAAATTCATGTCATTGCTGCAGCAATATTCTGTTTTAAGGCAAATTTCATCTTTTCATGAGTTGTTATGAACTAGATAACCTATTAAACTTCCATGATATCAAACATGATCTAAATTTAACCATCACCATGACTTATCAATATCAAAAATTTTCTCAACCAATCATGGCCATATCATAAAATTATTTACACAAAATAAATATATTGCTATACATGCCATACTTAAGTTTTACAAGCCATTTACCCAGATGAAAGTCCTTTGGATAGTGTGATCGAACCTTCGACCCGTCCCGATTCCCGAGCTGGCTTGTTCAAAACTACAGTAAATAAAGAGGAGGGAGTAAGCATAAATGCTTAGTAAGTTCATATGTAAATAACAAGTAACATAACAATACAAATATACCAAACAACTTTAGCATGGTATCACCAAAACATATATCATATTTCTAAACATCATTCATCATCTTACTACCTTATCGTTGTTGTATCTATTATCAACCCGAGGGTTAAGAACATACCTATCCAAAGTGTCCATTTCACAACACTTACCAAAACGTCACTTGCATCTTAAGTGTTCTTTCATTTCACTAGAAATTTCACCCGTTGAACACATCGGAATACAACTCGGATACACGTATAATTTGCACATAAGTGCCTCATATGTAATCAAGAAATCATGTAACCCGCCCATAAGTGAACTCAGACTCAACTCAATGAGCTCGGGCATTCGCATCCATAAGTGAACTCGGACTCAACTCAATGAGTTCGGATGCCTAGTTACATTTCACGAACTCGGACTCAACTCAACGAGTTCAGACATTCGCATCCATAAGTGAACTCGGACTCAACTCAACGAGTTCGGATGCTTAACCATCCTAGTGACATGTCACTTGTATCCTAATCTATTCCTAAGGTTCAAACGGGCTTTTTCCCTCGATCTCACATTGCCGTCTTCCATGGAATATCGGAATTGATACTCGGTAGCAATTCATATTTATCAAGTAGTAAACATAATTTGCATATTACTCAACAGTAACCACAAAGCATAATATTTCACGATAAAAAAATCAGAATATCATATAATTAACATCAATAACTTAAAAATAACAATTATGCTACATTATTTACACATGAACTTACCTCGTATGCGAAAATGGCTACTTTTACCATTTCGTCCACAACTTGGTATTTTTCCATTTTAGCTCAAATTTCAGTTTTCCTTGCTCTATCATTTAAAATATAGTCTAACTAGGACTCACATTATTCAAATTGACCCAAAATCATATTTTGGCAAAATTATAGTTTTGCCCCTAAACTTTTGCATATTTACACTTTTGCCCCAAAGCTCGTAAATTAAACTTCAGCCTATTTTCTTATGTTTTATGACATGCTGATCATTTTTCCCTTCTATGGAAACATCAAATTTTCACTCTAACATGTACTTATGACTATTAGGTATTTTTACCGATTAAGCCCTTTTGCTAGTTTTCACTTAAAATCGAGTCGCAAAAGTTGTCTAACATAATTCAAAACCTCATATTCTATCATAAAACACCAAAATACACAAAGTTCACATATGGGTATTTTTCCAAATATGAACCCTAGGTTGAATTATTGCTAGCATAAGCTTAATCGAGCTACCGGGACTCCAAAAACATAAAAATTATTAAAAACGAGGCTAGAACGGACTTACAATTGAGCTTGGAAGCTTGAAAAACCCTAGCGATGGTTTCTCCTTGCTATATTCGGCCATGGGGTTGAAGATGAGCAAAATTGGCTTTTAATTTTGTATTTTAATTCATTTTACCCCTAAATGACCAAAATGCCCTTACTACTAAACTTTCCAAAAATTCCATCCATGTCAAATTTTTGTCCATAGACTTAGAAATTGGTAAAATTTCTATTTAAGACCTCCTAATTAATATTTCAAAACAATTTCATACTAGAAACTTCTAGAATGCAAGTTTTACAAATTATTTGATTTAGTCCCTAATTTCAATTTAAGCACTTTATGCATAAAATTTCTTCACGAAATTTTCACACAATCATGAAATCATATCATAGACCTCAAAATAATCATAAAATAATTATTTCTATCTCAGATTTTGTGGTCACGAAACCACTATTCCGACTAGGCCCAAAATCAGGATATTATAAAAATGGGCATGCATGGATAAAAATTTAAAGTTTAGTAAAAAATGACATTTTAGTCATTTGGTTAATTAAAGAATAAAAAGGGAAATATCAAGCAAAAATGTTGTCCATCTTCTCTAAGGGTGTTGAAAATTTGGGAGTCTCCATAGCTAGGGTTTTCAACATTTCAAGCTTAATTGTAAGTGCTCCCTAGCCCCGTTTTTAATGTTCTTTGCATTTTTGAGACCCTTGAAGCTTAATCTATCTATTTTTACCCATACTTTGAGTTAGGATTTATGTTCAAAAACTTAACCATATGTGACATGCATGTTCTTTGATGTTTAATGAGGAATATGAAACTTTGGTGTTAGATAAACATCTTTTGCTAAGTGGTTTTCCATGAAAACACCTAAAAAGGACTTGTTTGTAAAAGGGTGTAAAATGAGTAGTAGATATGTGTAATAAAAGAAAATGTGGGCTTCCACGAGCTAGTACATGATTTGGCTAGCCTTGGGTAACCAAGAAAAATGCATGCATTTCATTTTACGAGCCTAGGGACCAAAGTAAAAATGTGCAAAGTTAGGGGTAAAAAGGAAATTTTTTCATAGAGTGAATTTTTGGGCTGAAATTGATGAATGTGATACATTAATAATTTAAATTGCTTATATAGACTTGGAAAGATGAATCCCAGAAGTAGACCGTAGAGAACAAAAGGTTTTGGAATAATCAGAATTCAAAATTAAAACATCATCCAGGCAAGTTTGTGTAACTTAATTGAATATGTAAACATGTTGATTATAATTGTTGTGTGGAATTGAATGTGTAATGTAAGAATATTGAATTATGTGAAATTATTCATAAGTTAAGAATTGATTGAAAAGGGATTGTAATCTATTTGAATTTTTGAATTTCGATGGTTAGGTTATTCCTTAAACGAAATGGAATCCTGCATATGTTACAGAAAGGATTTAGCCCAGACGGGTAATCCCGAAGTGAGCCTATCAAATATATGTTTCAATTAGGAATTAGCCTGGACTAGTAATCCTAATTGACTGGATTTAGCCTGGACTAGTAATCCTAATTTGACTCTATAGAGAATTCTTTGTTATATAAAGGATTTAGCCTGGATTGGTAACCCGACAAAGCCCTTAGAGTATATGGTATAGCTAGAATTTAGCCTGGACTGGTAATTCTGTTGTAGGTTATGTGGCTCGAGAGTGCATCAAATAGGTGCTACTGGATATGAATTAACGGATGAAACACCCATCGAGAATTCAGAAATTCAATGGATAAAAAAAATATATATATATAAGACATGAGAAACATAAAATAGAACGTGTACATGATATGATTAGCTTATCTATGCATCTTGTATTATTTGAGACTAATTATTGATTGAATGCATGTGTTTAGGGAAAATTATCCAAAATTTATGGATAGTATAGCTTATTGAGATTAGGTGTTTAAATATGACTAGTAAGTTTACTTTCCGTTATACGAACTTACTAAGCATGTAATGCTTACCCGATTTACTTTTCCCTATCTTATAGTGCTTGTGGACTCGTGGAGGTTGAGGGACGGTTAGAGCTTTGATCACACTATCAACAATCTCGTTTTGGGTATAAAAGAAATATTCATTTTGATGGCATGTATAAGGTAACTTATCTTTTGTCATATGTGTCATTTAATTTGGCCAAGTGTGATGGCTTTTAATGATTGATAATTCATTTTGTATATGGCCATGTGATATGGCTAATATGTGATTATTGGGTTGTAACTCTAATTAATTATGTATGTATGAATTGAGTTACACTCATGTTATGCTTGATGGCTACTTGTGTTGACTGGACTGATGAATGTAAATCATGTTTAGAGGAAGAATTTTTAGTCATTAGGTGTGGCCACAATCTTGATAAAAAGGAATAAATGAGAAGTAGGTTATTGCTAAAGATTTGTTATGGAATTTTTGTGAAATGACTTAAGTCACTTGCTAAATTGAATATGTGCTAAGTGAACTCTGTATAGTCATATATTAACCACATTTTGAGTGAAATTCAAACCATGTTGTAAGCCTCTGAAACTATGATTGATCATGTTCAAAGGAGGGTGGCAATTGGCTTGGAAAATAGCCAAAAAATTGTCCACATGAGTAGACGCACAGGCATGTGTCTAAGCCGTGTGTGACACACGGTCTACCCCATGGGCATGTTGTTCGGCCGTGTGTCCCCTGCACCCTAGTTTTACAAGTCAGAATGCCCAGTAGTAAACACACGGGCTAAGACATGGGTGTGTGTCTTGGCCGTTTGTGTAACACCCTGAATTTGGGCCTAGAAGTTTTGGGCCTTGAGCATGGGAGCGGTTGAAGGCAGCTTATAATATTCTGTTGTGCGTGAAAATTTCGTAGTTGAAGGCTTGTTTTAGTGGTTAAGTGTGCTGAGAAGTGTTGGAGAAGTCCTGGGTTCAAACTTGGACTCTAGCAAAAATTTTAGTTTAAGGTGAATCAAACCCTGGGTGTAGTAGGTAGGCCTTAAGAATATTGTTGGAGAAATTGTGACACAAAAAGCCTTGTGGCTTAGTGGCAAGTAGCGTGTGGAGCATCTGAGGGGAGGCATGGGTTCGAATCCCATGGCAAGCAAAGAGCATTTATTTTGCTAACAGGGGGCGGCAAGAGTTGGTGTTGAATTTAAACTCTGATGATGGAGGGATCCCACATCGGGAAGCTAACATAAGAGTGGATGCGAAGCTGGCTTTAAATAGAGAGAACCATGGGGAGAGTAAGGTACCTTTCTTGGCTAATCCCTTTTGCTTTGTGGCATGCTCGTTTGGGTTGGGCGTCGACTAAGAGTGCTCGGAGCGTGGATTAACTCCAGTCTCCAATCAGGTGTGTATTTCTCGCTACTCTAGCTGTAGGATGGCTACTTCGGGCCGCGATGGGCCGAAAGGGGCCATGTGGGCCCAATGGGCCTACGGGCCCAATTGGATAAGTTGTTTGATTGTGTAGTAAATATTGGACTAGGCTAGGTGAATCTCATATCTGTGGCTAGATTTGGGCTAAAAGGGCCACACGAGCGTGTGGGTCCATTTGGGCCGAGAATAGGCTTTAGGGCCATTCGTATTGTTATCCCTATTTAGAATACTTTAGTTTACCAAATTACCAAAATACCCCTGGTTTGTAAAATTACTAAAATACCCTTGGTTTATAAAATCACCAAAATACCCCTAGTTTGTAAAATTCCCAAAATACCCTTGGTTTACAAAATTACCAAAATACCCCTGGTTTGTAAAATTACTAGAATACCCTTTGTTTATTAAATTACCAAAATATCCCTGGTTTGTAAAATTATCAAAATACCCCTAGTTTGTAAAATTACCAAAATACCCCTAATTTGTGAAATTACTGAAATACCCTCGACCTGTAAAATTATTGAAATACCCTCGACTTGTAAAATTACCATAGTACCTTGATTTATAGAATTACCGTTTTACCCTCGATTTAAAAAATTACCGAAATACCCCTGTAGGTTAGAATTACCGAAATACCCCTGTAGGGTAGAATTATCGAAATACCCCTGTAGGGTAGAATTACCGGAATATCCTTGTAAGGTAGAATTACCGAAACACCCCTGTAGGATAGAATTATCGCAATACCCTTGTAGGGTAGAATTACCGAAATACCCCTGTAGGGTAGAATTACTAAAATACCCCTGTAGGGTGGAATTACCGAGATACCTTCTGGGGTAAAATTACCATTTTGCCCCTAAGGTGTTAAATAATTGTTTTTCCCTTGTGGCCAAGTGACTAACTTGGACTGTGTGGTTGACGAATTTGATTGTGAATATATGTTGGTATATGAATGACTTGACTGTGATTGTTTGATTCAAATATGGGCATGACATTCTGCATACATGACATGTTGCATGGGTTGGGATTTTGTACGGAGGAAGATCTGATCTGTTAGGATCGCATGGTTGCTTGACGACTGTGGATCCACCGAAGGCTTAAGAGCCGTATATTCGTACTGATTTGATAAGGTCGCACGGGTCACCCAAGATGAATGTGGACCGATCAATGGCTGAGTGTCGATCATATTTACCCGAGGCTGTGTGCCGACTATATTACCGTCACTGATGGCTATGTGCCTAACATGATACAGATACCGATGGCTTAAAGCCTTCTGATTATGGCTTTGTGTCAACCTACATATGGCTCTGTGCCAACCTAATTATGGCTGTGTGCCAAACGTATTTGCCTAAGGCTATGTGCCAATATATGGTTATTGACGACTCTATATCGATCACATTTACCTAGGGCTGTGTGCCGGTTATGTTACTCTAGTTGATGGCTATGTGCCTAACATAATACAGTTATCGATGGCTTTGTGCCACGTATTCTGTTAAGTGGTTTGCCACATTATCTGTTTTTGGTGGCTATGCCACAACTATCTGTTCTGGTGGCTCTGCCACAATATCTGTATCTGGTGACTCTGTCACAATATCTGATAACTGAGCAACAATGCTGCAACTGTAGAGTTTAGGGCTGGGTGGGTTGAGCTATTCCCCACATGGAGTGTAGGGCTGGTACGGGTGGAGTGTAGCGGTTGGTCATAGGCTGGATTGGGTTGAGATTGCATTCACATTCTGATTTTTGATTCTGTTACTTGATACTGATTCTGATTTTGATTCTGTTACCTGATACTGATTCTGATATTGATTCTGTTACCTGATACTGATTCTGATTCTGTCACCTGATTCTGATTCTGATTTTGATTCTAGTTCTGATAATGTTTCTTATTCTGTAATGGGTTAAAGCCCATCTGGTACTGTCTGTTATAGTGGGCTAAGGCCCAATTGATACTGGAACTGTAAGTAACGCTGGGGCCAGACTTTTAATTCTTTTATATGACTACCTGTTCCTTTTATAGTAGGGGATTTCACACTGAGTTTTCGTAAACTCACCCCGTTTATTAACCTTTCAGGTAATTTCCAGCCTTAGACGGATCGGGGCTGCGAGGGGCTCAGAGGAAGCTACACACACTGTTTATGTTACAATTTTGATTATTACTTTTAAATGTTTTATGTGGGTTGTAGTAAAGCCGTTGCAATTTTCTGGATTTCAAATTTGGAATTTTATTTATTGTTCTTATAATTGCTAGTATTAGAACACGGTTTTCCAAAGCAACTACTGTTGTTCAAAACATCACGTAACTGCAATTGTTTTTAAATTAAGCTTCCGCAACTGCCAGGATTTTTACAAAGTTGTTAAGAATGTTATTCAGCTGAGGTTTTCTAACAAGGTTTAAAAAGGGTATAAGTTTTTAATTATTAAGAAGAGTTTTTAATGGAAACATGGTTTTCAAAAAACACTTTAATGTGACACGCCAGATTCGAGCCAAACTTCCAGGCCGGGTTTGGGGTGTTACAGTTTGAGAGACACAGCCTACCGACATAGGCGTGTACTCTGGCCGTGTGAAGTCTGCACCATTTTATGAAAAATCATTAAATTTTTAATTGACCACATAGTTTAGCCACACAGGTATGTGACCTTGTTTTGGTGTTGACGCCATAAAGAGAGAGTTACACGGCCTGAGAACACGAGCGTGCCTGGGGAACACCGGCGTGTCCCCTTCATCACACGAGCGTGTGACATTATTTTGATGAAAAATTTCCTAAGTTTTCAAAAGATTCTGACTTAGTCTCGAACCATCCGCAAAGCGTGTTTTGGGCCTTGTAGGCCTATATAAGGGACAATTGTATCTAATGAATAGTTTTAAATTGGATGAAATTTATGACCTGCTTTCACATGAGTATTAATGTAAATATCCGGTAATGTCTCGTGCCCTATTCCGGCCTCGAATACGAGTAAGGGGTGTTACAGTGTCTTATAACATATTTTACATTCACCATTTCAAAATAACCAATATAAAATGTCCTAGGTACATGCTATTACCAAAAAGAAATATACATCACCACTTTGAGTTCGGGATCGACCTTGGATGCTGATTCAACGATCTGACTTTAACCTAGCCTGCGCATGAAAAACAAACCGTATGCTGAGTATAAACTTAGTAGTATTTCTATAATCCGAATTTTTTTTAAAATAACATTATAAAATACACAGTTTTAACCTTATATATAAACATTAACCAATCAATAATTCAATTCATCCATTTAACCTTCATATCTCAACAATAGCTAATTCAAATAGCTTTTCTCACTTTGATTCACATATCATTTAGCAATAATAATACTCTTTTCATGAACCCTTGGTTTATGCATTTCATTTGTACAATTTAATTCAATGTCCAATTTCAAATTCACATTCAATATCAATCTTATTTTCAATTCATTTATTTACCCCAATTAACACGACTCGGACTTTGACGGATACACGTATCCAACCAAAACACACCAGTATGACACCCAGTGCCTCATCGGATAATTTGAAGTATTAGATTGACAGCCAGTGTCTCATCTGCTGTGCCAAAGTAAATTGGTACCCAATACCTAAGTGAATTTATCCGAAGTAATAATTTGACACCCAGTGTCTCATCAACTCGTGGTTGAAGTATCCCTGAACACTTCCAATCCTATGGCACTCCAACTATATCCGACTCAGCCCGATACAATTAATACAATTTTCAATTCACATTTTCCATTTCAATCAATATTCATTCTGATTTAAATAATCACATATTTTCATAATTCAATTCTATTCAATTCAATATCACAATATCGATTACTTACCTCAACTTACTTACCATATACATTAAATAATAATTTCAACAATTAATTATTAAGCTCAGATTATAGAAATACAAAGCGTAGTTTTTGAATCATTCCTCGTTGACCTTCTCTTTTCCTTTCTTAGCCAAGGTGTCCAGCACAACGTTAGCTACAAAAATTAAAACAATTTAAAATCATCAATACACACAATTTCACCTTGAATATTTCAATTTCTACTCAAATTTTGCCTAAATTCCAATTTAATCCTTAATCAAATCTAACTTTATTTTCTTCACAATTTATTTTTTATTTTCATCCAATTTCTACTTAAACTAAAATTAACTCTCTAATTTCACCATAAAACCCTAAAATTTGAAATTTCCCAATTTAGTCCCTATTACTTCAAAACTTATAATTTGTTTTACAATTCAATCTTTTTCTCAATTCTAACTTGAAATTCTATCAATTTAACCCCTAATACTTTAATTTATTCAACATAAATAACATCTAAAAATTCACTAGCTTCTAAAATTTCAACATAAATCAAGTAGTATTTTGTTCTAGTATTACAAAAAACTCAAAAATTACAATAAAAGGAACTAAATTGACTTGCCAATTTGAATTTGAATCTTTAGAACCTTAATTTCTCTTTTCTTTTTCTTTCTTTTTCGTTTCAACCTTCCATATCTTTTATTTACTTTAATTATTTTAATATTATTATATTATATTATATTATATTATATCATATTATATTATATTATATTATTAAGTATTAAGTATTTATATATTAGTATTTTATACATATGTACATTATTTTTACACATGTACTTTACAATTACCATACACTTGTATTTACTTTTTACTATACAAGTGTTACATATGGTTTATTTTCTCATCTAATCCCTTTATTTTTCTTTAATCTATATTTCAACTTTTACTCTATATTCAATCTAGTCCTTATATCTAATTATCCATTATTTAAGCTAATTTATCTAGCCAAAACTTAATTAACCACACAACTAACTTCGTAAATATTTTTTTAATAAATATTTATGAATCCGTTTCATGAAAAAGGAGACCTGAAAATACACTTTCCAATACCCATAAATTTTGGGTCGTTACATTTCTCTCCTTAATAAATTTCGTCCTCGTAATTTACCTGAAAAGAGGTGGGGTACTGAGATCTCATAGATTCTTCCGGTTCCCAAGTTACTTCCTCAACACTATGACTTCACCATAATACTTTCACTAACGGTACTCGTTTATTACATAACTCTTTCACCTCTCGAGCTAGAATCTTAACTGGCTCTTCTTCATATGTCAAATTAGGTCAAATTTCAATATCCTCTGTCGAAATAACATGAGAGGGGTTTGATTGATACCTTCTGAGCATGGAAACATGAAAAACATTATGAATCTTTTGTAATTACAGAGGTAAGGCCAAATGGTAGACAAGCCTAACTCTTTCCACAATCTCAAACGGGCCCAATAAAATGAGGACTCAATTTTCCCTTTCGACCAAATCTCAAAATTTTCCTCCAAGGTGATACTTTAAGGAATACTTTATCATTAATAGAGTACTCAATATCTTGGCGTTTCAAATCTGCATATGATTTCTTTTTGTCAAAAGTTGCCTTCAATCTTTCTCGAATCTTCTTAATAGTATCCTTTGTTTCTTGAATTAATTTTTCTTTCATTCAATTCCATCCAACACACAGGTGATCGACATCTATAGCCATATAGAGCTTCATACAGAGCCATTTGAATACTTGATTGGAAACTATTATTATATACAAATTCAGCCATTGAGATAATAAATACTTGAGACTTTTATGATAGTTATAAATATAGCATTTCTCACCATACAAGTAATGTCTCCAAATTTTTAAAGCAAAAATCACAGCAGCTAATTCCAGATCGTGTGTCGGGTAATTATGTTCATACGATTTCAATTGCCGAGATGCAAAAGCTATTATCTTTTCATCTTGCATTAAAACACATCTGAGACCATGCAAAGAAGCATCACTAGATAACAAAATCCTTTTCTGATTCTGGCAATGTTAAAACTGGTGCTTCAGTCAACATTTGCTTCAATTTCTTAAAACTTTCTTGGCACTGATCATCCCAGACAAATAGAACATTCTTTTGTAACAACTTTGCCATCGGCAAAGCTATCTTTGAAAATCCATTTATAAATCTCCGATAGTAATTATCCAAGAAAACTACGAACCTCTGATACATTTCTTCGTGCTTTCCACTGAACAATCACCTCAATCTTCTTCGGATCAACTCTAATTCCTTTTGTTGATACCACATATCCCAAAAACACAACTTCTGATAACCAGGATTCACATTTGCTAAGCTTCCCCTATAACTGTTTCTCTCGTAATATTTGCAAAACAATTTTGAGATGTTGCCCATGTTCAGATTCAGACTTTGAATAGACCAAAATATCATCAATAAATACCACCACAAACTGATCTAGGTACAGTTGAAAAATATAGTTCATAAGATCCATAAAAGTAGCTGGAGCATTGGTCAATCCAAAATGCATTACTAAGAATTCATAATGATCATACCTTGTATGAAATGTTGTCTTCGGTAAATCGCTTTTTCACCTTCAACTGATACTAACCTGATCTCAAATCAATCTTTGAAAAGACAGAAGCTCCTTTCAACTGGGCAAATAGATCATCAATACGGGGTAACAGGTATCGATTCTTGATCATCACCTTATTCAATTGCAGATAATCAATACACAACCGCATTGAATCGTCTTTCTTTTTAACAAACAGCACTGGAGCTCCCCAAGGTGAAATACTAGGACGAATAAATCCACAGTCTAGTAAATCCCGTAATTGCACCTTCAATTGTTTTAACTTTGTAGGTGACATACGATACGGGGGTATTGATATCGGAGTTGTACCAGGATACACTTCAATTGCAAACTTGACCTCCCGATCTGGTGATAATCTCGATAATTCTTCAAGAAAAACATCAGGAAATTCACAAATAGTCCAAATTTTACTACATTGTCTTTCAACAGAATCTGAATTAATAATATAAGCTAGAAAAGCTGCACAACCCTGATGAAGAAGTTTATTAGCCTAAATCACTGAAATAATATGAGTCGACCCACTGGTTCGAATACCATTTACCTCAATTTTATCCTTGTTTTCACTTTGAACAATAAACTTCTTTTTACAATAGTCTAAAATCACCCTGTGCTCTGAAAGCTAGTCCATTCCCAGTATTATATCAAAATCACCAAACGGCATTATCAACAAGTCAATAGAAAAGATTCTATTCTGTATCATTAGCAGACATCTTCAACATACTTGATTCACTAGCACAGTTATCCCCAATAGATTAGACATCGCTACTGATACTCTAAACATTTTAGATTTTAAATTTCCAAACTCAACTAATTTTGTATTAACATATGAGTGTGAAGATCCCGGATCTATTAAAGCGTAAACAAGTTCTAAATATGATAAAAATATACCTGTCACCACATCATGTGCATCACCCTCTTCACGAGTTCGTACAACATATGCTCGAGCTAGTACTCTGGCTTCTGATTGTTAAGTAGCAACATCACTTCCTCTTCTAGTACCACTCTGGAAAATAAACCACTTCTGCCTGATCCTTAACCTCTAGAAGTAGGCACAGTTCTCTGAGATGTAATAGGTCTAGCATTTTCATTCTTCGAACAGTCTCTAACGAAATGCTCAGTAGATCTGCAACGAAAACAACCTTGAGTCAATTTCCAACACTCACCCTGATGCTTTTTCCCGCAATGTTCACAATCTAGAATTTCAGTATCCTGAGATGGACCTCGTACACTACCAGTAGAAACTGTCATCTATCTTTCACGATTTTTATCACCCTTATCTAATCTAAAACTTGATCTCCAACTACCACGAGATTCTTTTGATCTTTTACGTTGCGGATTTAAACTTGTAGCTCCAGTACATTTCCCAATCGGGCAAGTATTTTCAAGCTTTTTGTCGAGACCCAGTGCTTGTTTAATCATCTTTGCACTTTCAACCAAATCTAAAAATTCAGTGATTCTGTGGGATACCAGTTGCAGCCGTAACTAATCATGTAAACCCCATAAAAATCACTTGCAACTGTCAGTTTCGGTTGGCACAAATTTAGTTGCATATCTACTAAGTGGCAAGAATTCCTATTCATAGTCAACTACTGACATTTCACCTTGTTTTAACATCAAGAACTCTTATTTTCTGTCATCAATGTACAACTCACCCACATATTTCTTGTGAAATTCTCTTTGAAAGAATTCTCAATTTACCTGTTCTACCGGTACATGTCGGGTTACTGACTCCTACCATATATAAGCTTCCCCTTGTAATAAAGATACAACACACAATAAACTTTCTTGGGGAGTGCATTCAAGCTGCTGTAGAATTCTTTTTGTAGATTCCATCCAATTTTCAGCTGTAGATAGATCAACTCCTTTTAAACCCAAAAATTTAGTTGCACCATGCTTACGCAGTTCTTTAATCGGGGCTCTTTGGGTAATAGGAGCAGACATCATAGCAGATGCAGTTCCTGCTACTCGTTGAAGGGCATCAACTATAACCTTAAGTATTTGTGAATCATCCCTTTCTCTAACATTACCCCATTCAACGTTAGGTGGTTGATTACCTACTGGGTTTACACTCAGTGTTGCTGATTTAGTTTTGTCTAATTCATATGATTCATCATCTCCAGTATACATTTCTTTACCGGTGTTAGCAATATATTCATTCGACATCTTTAACTATAAAATAGAAACAGACAATATATATCAACATCCAAATCCCAACTCAAATTGGACTCAATTATAGCATGTACCTTTAGACTCAATTTTGAGCTAGATTTTTAGTCCGACAAACCTGAATAGCTCTGATACTACTAAATGTAACACTCCCTAACCCTTATCGATCGCCGAAACAGGGTTACAGAGCATTACCAAACTTTTTAGAATGATTACAATATTAAACAATTCAATTAGAATACATTTTATAAATTAATCATATTGTCCCTTTTATAGGTCTTCGGGACTCTAAATACGTATTTAAAACATATTGGAATTAATTCGGGTTCTCTAAGAATTTTTTACAAAACTCTAAAATTTTTCCTAAGTGTAGGGCACACACGCCCGTGTGGTCAAGGGACACACCCGTGTGACCCTATGACATGCCCGTGCTTCAAGCCGTGTCCTACCCTATGTAACTCCCTGACTTACCTTACACGACCAAGTCACATGCCCATGTGCTAGGCTGTGTTCCTCACACGACTGGACATACGCTCGTGTCTCTGCCCGTGTGCTAATACCTGAGCATTCTGTTTTGAAAATTTTAAATTGCAGGGGACACACGGCCTAATCACATGCGCATGTATAAGCTGTATGTCTCACACGATCTGGTTACACGCCTGTGTGCCAGGCCGTGTGGACTCAAAATAAGCTTTACACATTAAGTATGCTAACCATGCAAACCTTGACCACTAAGCAATTCAAATATCAATCGTTCAACCAATCTAAAACACATTCAAATACATGTAAAATATGTCAAAACATTCAACCTATGACCTTATCAATGTATTTTCATAGATATTTAACACATGATTTCCAAACCAATTCATTTAACTTCATTCAAATCAAATCTAATTTCATACCAAAATATACTATTTTGTAATTTTAACATATCATATAAACTAATATATATGTAAGTAATAGTGTCTTATAACATATTTTACATTCACCATTTCAAAATAACCAATATAAAACGTCCTAGGTACATGCCATTACCGAAATGAAATATATATCACCACTTTGAGTTTGGGATCGACCTTGTATGTTGATTCAACGATCTGACTTTAACCCAGCCTGCGCACGAAAAACAAAATGTATGCTGAGTATAAACTTAGTGGTATTTCTGTAATCCGAATGCTTTTTTTTAAAAAATAACATTATAAAATATACACTTTTAAACATATATATAAGCATTAACCAATCAATAATTCAATTCATCCATTTAACCTTCATTTATTAACAATAGCTAATTCAACTAGCTTTTCTCACTTTGATTCACATATCATTTAGCAATAACAATACTCTTTTCATGAACCCTTGGTTCATGCATTGCATTTGTACAATTTAATTCAATGTCCAATTTCAAATTCACATTCAATATCATTTAATATCAATCTTATTGTCAATTCATTTATTTACCAATATTAACACGGCTCAGACTTTGGTGGATACACGGATCCAACCAAAACACACCAGTATGGCACCCAATGCCTCATCGGATAATTTGAAGTATTAGATGGACATCCAGTGTCTCATCAGCCTTACCGAAGTAAATTGGTAGCCAGTACCTTATCAAATTTATCCAAAGTAATAATTTAACACCCAGTGTCTCATCAACTCGTGGTCGAAGTATCCCTGAACACTTCCAATCCTATGGCATGCCAACTATATCCGGCTCAGCCCGATACATTTAATATGGTTTTCAATTGCATTTTCCATTTTAATCAATATTCATTCTTATTCAAATAATCACATATGTTCATAATTCAATTCTATTCAATTCAATATTACAATATCGATTATTTACCTCAACTACTTACCATATACATTAAGTAATAATTTCAACAATTACTTATTAAGCTCGGATTATAGAAACACAAACCGTAATTTTCGAATCACTCCTCGTCGACTTTCTCATTTCCTTTCTTAGCCAAGGTCCCTGGCACAACATTAGCTACAAAAATTAAAACAATTTTAAATCATCAATACACACAATTTCACCTTGAATATTTCAATTTCTACTCAACTTTTGCCTAAATTCCAATTTAATCCTTAATCAAATCTAACTTTATTTTCTTCACAATTTATTCTTTATTTTCATTCAATTTCTACTTAAACTAGACTTAACTATCTAATTCCACCATTAACCCCTAAATTTTGAAATTTCCCAATTTAGTCCCTATTACTTCAAAACTTATAATTTGTTTTACAATTCAATCCTTTTCTCAATTCTAACTTGAAATTCTATAAATTTAACCCCTAATACTTTAATTTATTCAACATAAACAACATCTAAAAATTCACTAACTTCTAAAATTTCAACGTAAATCAAGTAGTATTTTATTCTATGATTATAAAAACTCAAAAATTACAATAAAAGGAACTAAATTAACTTGCCATTTTGAATTTGAATCCTTAGAACACTAATTTCCGTTTTTCGTTTCAACCTTCTGTGTCTTTTTCTATCTTTTGTTTCTTTTATTTACTTTAATTATTATAATAATATAATAATATATTATATTATTAAGTATTTATATATATATTAGTATTTTATACATATGTACATTATTTTTACACATGTATTTTACAATTACCACACACTTGTATTTACTTTTTACTATACAAGTGTTACATATGGTTTATTTTCTAATTTAATCCCTTTATTTTTCTGTAATCTTATATTCAACTTTTACTCTATATTCAATCTAGTCCTTATACCTAATTATCCATAATTTAAGCTAATTTAATCCCTTTATTTTTCTGTAATCTTATATAAACTGGGATCCCAAACGTGAATATTCAACAAAATACTAGGTGCTCAAGGTATAAAAATTTAGGTGAGTGTCGATGTAATAAATTGCAATGAATATCTTACCAAGCTTAACTTCTATATTTAATCAAAGACTTAAACATGCACATTAGCCGCACCTTCCGATGATGGCTATGGAACACTATTAAGAGCAAGTGGATTAAATTCCTCTAATCCTCAAGCAACTTCCGTTGTCATGCTTGTTAGCTTGAACTGTCGCTGCACCTTCCAATCTCAGTGACTGCAATAACACTTTCGTGCTAAAAACATTCAAACCCAAAGATTAAATAGTAAAAGCAAGATTGAATAAGATAACATTTAACCCAAAAATTATGTGTACTTTCATACTAACATGAAATAGAAAGTAACCACCAGCGTTTAGAAAAGAAAAATAAAAGAAACAAGTGGAGAATAATATTCATAGACAAATCGACTTGAATCTCTCTATTTCCTCTTATGTCGCACTCAGGGCTCCTCGTCAAGAGCTAGTCTACATCCCTTTCATGTCTATTCACCCGTAGGAGACTTAAGCTACCATAGCCAAAAACTTCAAAAGATAGGTTGAAGAAGATGATAATCCCAAAAGCTCCCCCCCTTTTTTTCTTTTTATGTGAATATTTATATTTTTCCCCAAAGAGCCTAGGTGTCCTTTCATCAAAATCATGCTGCCTCTGTACATACATGTTAGTTGTACCAAACTGGACAGCTCACGTATTTTTGTTCCTATCCAGACAACTGTCAGGTGTGGCAACAATTCTGGGCACAATCTGAAAATACTCATGCAGCGACATCAATTCCAAAATATAACAAAATTAAGGATAAATAAGCTAAGATCCATTGAGTTATAAAATGTAAATTATTGAACTGAAAATGCCAAAATATTATTGAACTAAAAATGCCAACATATATGCTAAAGATAACTAAATGGGAACAAATTAACCAATAAGTAGGGAGAAAACATATGTTCTTTCTAGTACTATCAATTCGGTTCTCTATTTGGCAGTATCCCTGGTAATTCTCCTGGAAACACATTTGAAAAATCTCTTACAATAGGAACTTGATTGATATCCTTTCTCAATTCAAATGAGTCCATAATGTATGCCAAATAAGCATCTGCGCCCATAACCAAGAACTTTTTGACGGATACAGTAGAAATTATTCTACTCTCGCCAAACTAGTCTGTATGTTTGGCATCAATACTTCTTTACCTTCTCTAGTTAATAAACGTACACCTCTAGCATGATAATCCAAAACAACATTACGTCTCGTAAATCAATCTAACCACAACAATATTATGTCTCATAAATCAATCTAACCCCATAATAGCATCAAACTCATGGAAACTCAATATCAACAAATCTGGCAAGAAAGTATATTCACCAAAAATCAATGTGTAGTCTTTAATTACTCTACTCATCATTGTACTTTAACCTAGAGAATTAGTCACTAACACATTTGTTTCAAAATACACAACCTTAAGACTTAAACCCTCGACGACTTTAGTGTAGATATAAGATTTAGTTGACCTCAGATAATTTAACACATAAATATTGTTTCCAAGGAAAGAAAATTTACACAACCTCAAGACTTAAACCCTCCACGACTTTAGTGCAAAAATAAGATTTAGTTGACCCTGGATAATTTAACACATAAATATTGTTTCCAAGGAAAGAAAATTTACTCATTTTGACTTTTGGTAATTCAACATCCTCCTTAACTTTTATCACGTATGCTCTAGTTGATACTCCAAATCTAGGCTTACTGTAGCTCTTCCTTAGAGTCCCCTAAACTAACCTAGATTTGGCTGGTACACCAGACCTAATTTTCTATTGAAATCTAAGGTCCACAAATAGATTGCTTTGTACTTACCTTAACCTTGGAGGGACAATCTTTAACCTGATGGTCCAAAGGCCCACATCCAAAACATGCTTTAGTACACCTCCAACAATCACCTCTATGGTTTCTTCCACAATACTTACAAATAGAATCCCTCACTATTTTGTATCTACGTGAACGTGCCACTAAAATAGTTTGTCTACTATTTCTATCATGCCTGAAATTCACAGACTGTGAACCCCTCATTAACATTGGAATATCCTTTTCTCTTGGATTCTTGAGGCTTGATAGAGGTGGAGGACTAGACATTCCACTCTTCATTCTTTCTCTTTAAATACTTTTGCTCTTGTCCCGAACAATTGTTTCCATTTTGTGTGCTTTAGCAATCGTGGGTACTAAGCTTTTACACTCTCAAACTGTCACCAAAACACGAATCTCGTCTCTCCGACCCCATTCAAAATTTTCACATATATCTTTCGTAGTTTGGAATGTAACATCTTGAAATAGGGCCTAGTCAGAATGGTGGTTTTTGGCCCACAAATCTGACATCAAAATATTTATTTTATGATTATTATGAGGCCTAGAATATAAGTATATGCATGTGTTAAAGTTTCATGAAGAAATTCTTTGAGTAAGGTGTTCAATTGGAAGTTAGGGACTAAATTGAATAAATTGCAAAAATTGAATTCTAGAAGCAATTTGTATGAAATTGCTTTGGGTTATGAATTAGAAGGTCTTGGAGAGCAATTTTCCCAAATTCTAAGTTTTTGGACAAAAATGGGCTTGCATGGATGGAATTTTAAGAAAAAAGTTTAAGGGCATTTTGGTCATTTGGTATTTTAATGAAATAAAATGGGAAAAATGAACCAAAATCAGCCCATTCTCTTCCTTGTCCAGTCGAAACTTCAAGGGTTTCCCTAGCTAGGGTTTTCAAGCTTTCCAAGCTCAATAGTAAGTGCTCCCAAGCCCCGTTTTTCATGCTTTTTGTATTTTTGAAATCCCAGTAGCTTGCTCTCTCCATTTCTACCCATATTTCATGCTAGGGTTAAAGTTTAAAAATTTACCCATGCATGATTTGCTTGTATTTTGATGGATTATGGAGGAATATGAAAGATGAATGTGTATTAAACATATTTTCCCAGTTGATTTTCATGAAAAACCCTTATAGGGACTATTTTGCAAAAGATGTAAATGTGTGGTAGAAATGAGAAAATAATGAAACATGTGGGCTACCATAAGAAAGAAAAGTGTTTGACTAGGCTTGGGTAAGATAGAAAGTGCATGTGTTTCATTATTCGAGCCTAGGGTGTAACATCCCGAAATAGGGCCTAGTCGGAATAGTGGTTTCAGGACCACAAATCCGACATCAAAATATTTATTTTATGGTTATTATGAGGCCTATAATATGAATATATGCATGTGTTAAAAATTTCACGAAGAAATTCTAAGTATAAGATGTCCAATTGGAATTAAGGGCTAAATTGAATAAATTGCAAAACTTGGATTCTAGAAGAAATTTGTATGAAATTTCTTTAGATTATGAATTAGAAGGTCTTGGAGAGCAATTTGCCCAAATTCTAAATTTTTGGACAAAAATGGGCTTGCATGGATGAAGTTTTAAAGAAGGGCATAAAGGCATTTTGGTCATTAGGCATTTTAATGGAATAAAAAGGGAAAATGGAGCAAAAATATGCTCATCTTCTTCCCATAGCTGCAAAAATTTGGAAGACACCATAGCTAGGGTTTCTTCAATTTTCAAGCTCAATAGTAAGTGCTCCCAAGCCCCGTTTTTCATGTTTTTTGTATTTTTGAAATCCCGGTAACTTGCTCTCTCCATTTCTACCCATATTTCATGCTAGGGTTCATGTTTGAAAATTTACCCATGCATGAGTTGCTTGTATTTTGATGGATTATGGAGGGATATGAAAGATGAATGTGTATTAAACATCTTTTCCTAGTTGATTTTCATGAGAAACCCTTATAGAGACCATTTTGCAAAAGATGTAAATGTGTGGTAGAAATGAGAAAATAATGGATAATGTGGGCTACCATAAGAGAGAAAAATGTTCGGCTAGGCTTGGGTAAGATAGAAATTGCATGTGTTTTATTATATGAGCCTAGCGACTAAATCATAATGAAGTGAAAGGTTAGGGGCAAAATGGTCATTTAGACCGGGAGTAGGTGTTAAACTTGAAATGTACAATGTGGGGTATTAATGAGGTAATTTTGCTGTTATAAACCCCGAGGAACAAATTTTGGAGGTCAATCGTGGTAAACGTAAGGTTTCGGAATAACCGAAACACAATCCCGAAAGGAATACCAGGTAAGCTCGGATAACTTAAAGTAAACCCCTAATATGCATAATTGAATGATTTATGAATGCATGATGATTGCATTTATTATTAGCATGAAATATAATGGAAATGCATATTCATGGTAGCATGTGAAAAATGCCTCGGATGAGGTCGACAGAGGGAATTCGATGGATAAACCCTTATTGACATGTGAACTGAGATCCTGCATGTGTTGCAGTAAGGTTTAGCCAGGATGGGTAATCTGTGATCTCAAGTATGAAAAGGATCTAGCTCGGACAGGTGTTCCTTGAATGATCAAGCCTCCCGAAGAATATATGTGCATTTAGGATTTAGCCCGGATGGGTAATTCGATTAGGGTCTAAATTTAGCCAGGACTAGTAATTCAGATCCGAGCTCACTACGGGTGTTTGTCGTTATAAGGGATTTAGCCTGGACTGGTAATCCCGACATCACCTTACGGGTTCATATAATGGGTGATTTAGCCTGGACTAGTAATCTTGCCATATGATGTGGGGTTCGCGGGAGTGCATATATGTGAAATGATCATTCGTAAGAATTGAAGGATAATGGGTATTCCATTGAGATTTCCTAGAAACTTAGCAAGATTAACCTGGGATATATATATGTGAATGAAATGTTGAATGATGAACTCATCTAGTTAAATTACATGATACGTGATTATGTGACCAACTCATTGATTGAGTGCATATGATAGGAAATCATTTCATAATGGATGATTTCATGAATTAAGTATGGATGTATGCTAATTACTCGATAAGTTTACTTTCTGATTATTCGAGCTTACTAAGCATGAAAATGCTTACCCCCTCTCTTTTTCCTATTTTACAGAGCTCGAGGACTCATAAAGATTGGAAGACGGTTGGAGAAGCAACACACTATCAACTAGTCAAGCTTTGGTATAAAGACACTTCTATTTTGTTAATGGCATGTATAGGGCTCTGAGTATTTTGTCATATGTTTCATTTGAATTGCCGAATGAAGGCATGTAAAGATGCATTCATCTTTTCTGTATAAGGCCATGGAAATTGGCATATTTAAAAGTAGGCTATGATCTACCTTTATATGCTTGTTTATGCTCTATTATGATGGGTTGCTACAAGTGGCAATGAGTTCAAAAACGAGCCAAATTTTGAATGTGCTACAAGCACATAAGAACCCATAAATACTAGATAGGAAATAACCTTTTTGTATGAAACCAATGATACGAGGTTTCCATACAACTATTTTCATTAAGATTATTTACAAGCGTAAAATTATGTTTTCTCTCAAACTTGATAACCACTGGGCACAAGTAGTAGAAAGGGGTGACTAAAGGCTTGGAAAATAGCCTAATAAAGTCCACATAGTTGGACACACGGGCATGTGTGACACATGATTCCCTCCCATGGGCGTGTGCTATGGCCTTGTGTCCCTTGCACTTACAATTTTAGCGCAAAGTTGTGCATGGGTAGGCCACACAGGCGTGCGCCATGGCCGTGTTAAAATGACAGTGTCGTCCATAGGTAGGCAGCACGGGCATCTGCCATGGTCGTGTTGATATGTCAGTGTTGCCCACAGTTGAAGGGCATGGGCGTGCCCCGAGATACAAGGGCGTGTGAGTCACACAGCCCACCTACACGAGCGTGTGTCCCTTTATGTTAAGGAAAATGTTTTGAGGAGCCCAAGGTTAATCGAACGTGCCCGTATTTGTCCCGCATTGATTTGCGATACGTTATAGGTATTGAAAGTGTAAAGTTCTGGTAATGCCTCGAGCCCTATCCCGGTGTTGGATTCGGGCTAGGGGTGTTACATAGGGACTAAATCGTAAAAATGTGAAAGGTTAGGGGCAAAATGATCATTTGGACCGGGGGTAGGCTTTAAACTTGAAATGTATAATGTAGTGTATTAATGAGTTAATTTTGTTGTTATAGGCCCCGAGGAACAAATTCTAGAGGTCGATCGAGGTAAACGCAAGGTTTCGGAATAACCGAAATACAACTCTGAAAAGAATACCAGGTAAGTTCAGATAACTTATCGTAAACCCCTAATATGCATAATTGAATGATATATGAATGCATGATGATTGCATTTATTATTAGCACGAAATATCATAGAAATGCATATTTGATGGTAACATGTGAAAAATGTTTCGGATGAGGTTGACAAAGGGAATTTGATGGATTAACCCTCATTGATATATGTAAAGAGATCCTGCATGTGTTAAAGTAAGGATTTAGCCCTGACGGGTAATCTGTGATCTCAAGTATGAAAAGGATCTAACCCGGACGGGTGTTCCTTGAATGATCAAGCCTTCCGAAAAATATGTGTGCATTATGGATTTAGCCTGAATAGGTAATCCGATTAGGGTCTGAATTTAGCCTGGACTGGTAATTCAGATCCGAGCTCATTAAGGGTGTTTGTCGTTATAAGGGACTTAACCTGGACTGGTAATCCTACTATGAGATGTGAGGTTCGCGGGAGTGCATATATGTGAAATGATCATTCGTAAGAATTGACGGATAATGGGTATTCCATCAAGATTTCCTAGAAACTCAACGGGATTAATATGATGTATGTCAATAAGATAATGAATGATGAGCTCATCTACATAAATTACATGATGCTTTGTTATGTAACTAACTCATTGATTAAGTGCATGTGATAGGGAATCGTTTCATAATTGATGATTTCATGATTCAAATATGAATGCATGCTAATTACTCGGTAAGTTTACTTTTCGGTTATTCGAGCTTACTAAGATGTAAATGCTTACCCCTCTCTTTTTCCCTGTCTCACAAAGTTTGAGGACTCAAAAGGTTTGGAAGATGATTGGAGAGTCAACACACTATCAACTAGACAAGCTTTGGTATAAAGACTTTGTTTGTTTTGTTCAATGGCATGTAAAGTATTTTTGTGTATTTTGTTATATGTGTCATTTGATTTGCCAAATGAAGGCATGTAAAATTATGTTTATTTCTTTGTATGTGGTCATGAAAATTGGCTTAATTGAAGTAGGCTATGACCTACGAATTTATGCACGGTTTTATTTACAAGTGATGGGTCATTACCAGTTGGCAATGAGTCACATGAACGAGCCTATTTCGGATGAATTAAAGTGACATAGGAACCCATAAACACTAAATGGGAAATAACCTATCATGTATGAAACCAATGATATGAGGTTTCCATACATCTAGTTTAATTAAGATTATTTACAAGTGTATAATTGTGTTTTACTTTGAATTTGGTAACCACTAAGCACAAGTAGTAGAAAGGGGTGACTAAAGGCTTGGAAAATAGCTTATTAAAGTCCACATGGCTAGACACACAGGCGTGTGTCTAGGCCGTGTGTGACACACAGTTCCCTCTCATGGAGTGTGCTATGGCCGTGTGTCCCCTACACTTAAAATTTTAGCTCAAAGTTGTACACGGGTAGGCCACACGGGCGTGCACCATGGCCGTGTTAAAAAGACAGTGTTGTCCACTGGCAGGCAGCACGGGTGTGTGCCATGGCCATGTTGATAAGTCAGTGTTGCCCAAGGCTGAAGGGCATGGGTGTGCCCCAAGTCACATGGGTGTGTGAGTCCATACGGCCCACCTACACTGGTGTAACACCCCGAACCCGAGACCGTCGCCGGAGTCGAACACGAGGTGTTAACAGACTTCAAACCACTTATTTGACATTTCCCAGACAAGCTGCCAATCTGCGTACTAGTCGCTTTAAAAATCATATCTTGAGTTCTGAAACTTGAAATCCAGTTCTGTAAATTTTCCCTGGAACTAGGCTCATATACCTATATGGTAGAAGTTTTGTAGAATTTTTGGTTGGGCCAATTAGTACAGTTTATTAGTCAAAGTCTCCCATGTTACAGGGATTGACTACACTGACCTTTGTCCATTACGACTTGGATATCTCCCTGCACAGAGCTTCAATACTGATGTCATTTGTTTCTATAGAAACTAGACTCAGAGTAGAATCTTTACGTATATGGCATGACTCCTAATTATCTCTGGTTAATTTATAATGAATTTCCAAAGTCGGAACAGGGAATCCAGAAACAGTTCTGACCCTGTCTCACGAGAACCTGAATATCTCTTAACATACTGTCCATATGATCATTTCGTTACTTCTATATGAAAATAGACTCATCGAGCTTCGATTAAATAATTTATTCATCAATTAATTCCACTCCTACTATTTTTAGTGATTTTTCAATCTCACGTCACTGCTGCTGCCAGCATCTGTTACGAAAGCAACTATGCCCATTTCGTGATTTCTCCTTGATCTAACTAGTAATTCATCATACATATCACAAATTATGATCATGACTAGCCATGCCAAAGGCTAATCATTGTCAAACATCTCCCTACTACACTATTGCCATATCATGAATTTTAACACCAAAAATAATCAACCATGACATATGGCATAAAAAAAAGGGTCGAATTACCAAGGCTTACGACCTAACGTTATAAACCAAACCCAACCGACATTTATGCCATTTTCGCATGGCTAAAAGTTTACATCCCAAAGTTCAAACACAACATAATAGCCTATACATGCCGAAATGTTCTCCTAAGCCGACTAAGAAGAAAGTACCAAAACTTGCTAGCCGGTGTGATGACTCCGATGACGGCCCGATCACGCAAAAAGAGACAAGTCCAAGAAACCTAAAATAGGTGACAAGGAAACACCGAGTGAGTATATAACTCAGTAAGTCATAAGCAATGCACTACCATCCATTAATAACATTATCACAAGAGGAAGCAAAATGGAATGAGGCTAGTTACTCCATCCATACCGAACCATACCATAGTTCCTCAAACCTATCGGTTCAATCACATACCAAGTCATGCATTCACATTCCATATACTAATCAATAGGATATTCGAGGCATTTTCATACATCATTTTATTTTCGTTACAATCATACAACTAAACGACCTTTCACCTATTCCACGATAAATCTTATGTACATGACTTCAATTATAATTGTCACATAGGTTCAAACTTACCAAGCTCAACTTCAAATATAAACATAACGCCTATTAGTCACGAACTCAAGGTACTTACCCGATCCGCTGTCCGTGATCGACTCAATAATGTCGCACACTTAGTGTCCATAATGATTCAAAAGTATATATTAAGTCCGCACACTCAGTGCTATATAATCAACTCGCACACTTAGTGCTATATAATCAAACTCGCACACTTAGTGCTACATAATCAAACTCGCACACTTAGTGCTACATAATCAAGCTCGCACACTTAGTGCTACATAATCAAACTCGCACACTTAGTGCTGTACAATTTAAACCCGCACACTTAGCGCCAATCTCATGATCATAAATGTTTATACCCGCACTCTTAGTGCCGAGATCAACAACTCAATACATCTCACCTCTTTTCTCTTCATTCAACACTTTCATCACCACATACATACATGTATATATATATTTATCATTCCATTCAGCATCATTACATAGACGTTATGATCATTTAAATTAATACAAACTATATGCTTAATGACTTACTTTATGTTGGGTAAAGTAATTCCAAGTCGGCTACTCGATGACCTTCGATTTCCCCTTGTTGGACGCCTCTCCTTTAGGATCTTGAGCTCATTCTAGCCATCTTCCAAGCCAAAATCCAATAACCAAATCTCCCTTCCTTCTCCTCACTCACGGCAATAGCCAAAGAAAAAAAAAGATGAACACTCCCTCTTCCCTCCTTATTTTATTCATCTCTTCCTTTTTAATTCCTTTCTTTAATTTATTTTAATTTACTTACCAATATTAAATAATAAACAACATAAACTTGGAGGAATGGAACCATGCTTGGCCGGCCACTTATCAAGAATTGGGCACTTTGACATGCAAACCCAAACTTTCCTATTTTAATACTATTTGGTCCTTACTTATTTACCTATCATAATTTTCTAAGTCTCTCAACTAGATCCTTTCAAGCAAAATTCACATTCCTAATACAAAATTAAAACATCAAATTTTTATACAAGTACTATCACACATATAAGATATGCAAATAAAATTTTAACTAAATTTTATGACTCGGTTTTGTGGTCCCGAAACCACTTCCCGACTAGGGTCAATTTTGGGCTGTCACAACTCTCCCCCACTCAAGAAATTTTCATCCTCGAAAATCTTACCGGTAAATAGGTTTGGGTATCGTTCTTTCATCGAGCTCTCGGTTTCCCAAGTAGCTTCCTCGATCCCGTGTTTGAGCCATAACACCTTTACTAACGGAACCCTTTTGTTTCGCAACCCCTTCACTTCACGAGCTAGGATACGCATCGGCTCTTCTTCATAACTCATATCGGCTTGAATTTCAACCTCCGACGGACTAATTATGTGCGAAGGATCAGATCTATAGCGTCGAAGCATCGAAACATGAAAGACGTCGTGAATCTTTTCAAGTTCAGGGGGTAAAATCAATCGATACGCAACTGGACCGACTCGTTCGGATATTTCAATGGCCCAATGAATCTCGGACTCAACTTGCCCTTTCGGCCAAATCTGAGTACCTTTTTCCAAGGCGAAACTTTAAGAAACACTTTATCTCCCACCTGATATTCAATGTCTTTTCATTTCAAATCCGCATACGATTTCTGACGATCCGTGGCTGCCTTTAGACTTTCACGGATTACCCTTACTTTCTGTTCGGCATCTTTAATCAAATCGACTCCGAAAATTTTACTTTCACCGAGCTCGGTCCAAAACAATGGTGTACGGCATTTACGACCGTACAAAGCCTCGTAAGGTGCCATCTTAATACTTGATTGAAAACTATTGTTGTAAGCGAATTCAATCAAAGGTAAATACCTTTCCCATGAACCACTAAACTCGAGGATGCAACATCTCAACATATCCTCAAGTATCTGAATTATCCGCTCGGATTGACCATCGGTTTGTGGATGAAAAGCGGTGCTAAAATGCAGCTTGGTACCCAAAGCTTCTTGCAATTTCTTCCAAAATCGCGAGGTGAATCTCGGATCTCTATCCGACACGATAGAAATAGGTACTCCATGTAATCTCACAATCTGAGAAACATACAATTCGGCTAGTTTATCCAATGAAAAATCCGTACGCACGGGGATAAAGTGAGCCGACTTAGTCAGTCTATCAACAACAACCCAAATCGCATCCTTCTTACTTGCTGACAATGGCAGTCCGGACACAAAGTCCATTGTGACTCGAACCCCTTTCCACTCGGGTATCATGATCGGCTGAAGTAATCCTGAAGGCACTTGATGTTCCGCTTTCACTTGTTGACATATTAAACATCTCGAAACAAAGTCGGAGATGTCCCGTTTCATACCATGCCACCAAAACTGACGTTTCAAATCGTTGTACATTTTCGTACTCCCCGGGTGAATTGACATTCGGCTACAATGAGCTTCGTTCAGAATCATCGAAATGAGTTCTGAATTTCTTGGAACACACAACCGACTTCTGAACCTCAAACAATCGTCATCATCAATTTGAAATTCGGATTCCATATTCGGAATACACTCAGCCCGTTTTGCAACCAATTCATCGTCGACTTTCTGAGCTTCACGAATTTGATGAATCAATGATGGTTTGGCCTTTAATTCAGCTACTAACACATTGTCGGGTAGAACAAACAAGTGCACATTCATCGCTCGTAAAGCAAACAGCGATTTCCGGCTTAAGGCGTCCGCAACCACATTAGCCTTTCCCGGGTGGTAATCAATGACAAGCTCGTAATCTTTCAACAACTCAAGCCAACGTCTTTGTCGCAGATTTAAGTCTCTTTGAGTCATCAAATATTTGAGAGTTTTGTGATCCGAAAATACATGGCACTTTTCGCCAAACAAATAATGTCGCCATATTTTCAAAGCAAATACGATGGCGGCTAGTTCGAGATCATGGGTTGGATAATTTCTCTCGTGTGGCTTCAATTGTCTCGACGCATAGGCCACAACTCGACCTTCTTGCATCAATACGCAACCCAACCCGAGTAGGGATGCGTCACTATAAATGACAAACTATTTGCCTGATTCGGGTTGCACTAAAATTGGAGCTTCAGTCAAATGAGTTTTCAGTTGATCAAAGCTTTTCTGACATTTCTCCGTCCATTCGAACTTAGCATCCTTTTGAAGTAGCTTCGTCATTGGTATGGCTATCATCGAGAAACCTTTTACAAATCGTCGGTAATAACCGGCGAGCCCCAGGAAGCTCCAAACTTCGGTAACATTTCTTGGAGGCTTCCAGTTAAGTATGGCTGAAATTTTGCTCGGGTCAACTCGAATACCCGATGCGGATACCACATGACCCAAGAAACTAACCTTTCTTAACCAGAACTCACACTTACTAAACTTAGCATATAACTTCTTATCCCGCAAAATTTGCAACACTAATCTCAGGTGCTCAGCATGTTCGGTCTCATCTCCTGAATAGACTAAGATGTCATCAATGAACACAACTACGAACCGGTCCAAATACTGTCTGAAGATCCGATTCATCAAATCCATAAATACCGCAGGGGCATTAGTGAGCCCGAACGGCATCACTAAGAACTCGTAGTGACCGTACCTCGTTCTGAAAGCAGTTTTGGGTACGTCCGAATCTCGAATCCGCAACTGATAATAACCCGATCTCAAATCTATCTTTGAAAACACTGAGGCTCCCTTTAGTTGATCAAACAAATCATCAATACGCGGTAATGGATATTTATTCTTTATCGTCACTTTATTCAGTTGACGATAGTCAATGCACAACCTCATGGTTCCGTCCTTCTTTTTCACGAACAATACTGGTGCACCCCAAGGTGAGAAACTTGGTCGAGCGAAACCTCTATCCGTCAACTATTGCAATTGAGCTTTCAATTCCTTTAACTCGGTTAGTGCCATACGATACGGAGCTATCGAAATTGGCGTAGTTCCAGGTACAAGCTCAATACCAAACTCTATCTCCCGAACAGGTGGCAAACCCGGTAACTCTTCAGGAAAAACATCCGGGTATTCACAAACCACCGGCACAGATTCGGGTTTCTTTTATCATTCTTTGTCATCAAGTACATACGCAAGGTATGCTTTGCACCCTTTTCTTACGTATTTTTGGGCCAACATTGCTGATATTACAGCTGGCAACCCCCTTAAGTCCGTAGACTCAACTCGGATTATCTCGTTATTTGCGCACCTCAAATCAATAGTCTTGCTTTTGCAATTCACAACCGCATCATGCGCGGTCAACCAATCCAAACCAAGAATAACATAAAATTCGTCAAACGGCAAAAGCATCAAATCGGCCGGTAAACAGGATTCTCGGATTATTAGAGGGCATCTATTACACACTTTATCAACAAGTACGTATTGACCCAAAGGGTTTGACACTCGAATTACGAACTCAGTAGACTCCACAGGTAGAGTCTTACTGGATGCTAAGGTTTCACATACATATGAATGAGTAGAGCCAGGGTCAATCAATGCAATCACATTAGTATCAAAGAGGGTGAAGGTACCAGTGATGACGTCAGGGGAGGATGCCTCCTCTCGTGCGCGAATGGCATATGCTCTAGCAGGAGTACGGTTCTCGGCTCGAACAGCCGTATCAGAGGCCCCTCTCTGACTACCACCCCTACCTCCTAAAATTCTCGGTGGTCTACCTCTAGTTGTCACTCCACTAGGTCTTGCACCTTGAATCTTATTCTTCTCATCAAGCTCCGTGCAATCTCTAATGAAGTGGTCCTTCGAACCGCATCCGTAACAGGCCCTGTTAGTAGACTTACCCCAACATTCACCTAGGTGTCGTCTTCCGCATTGGGGACATTCAGGTTTCTCTTGACGATTATTGCCCACACTAGCTACCGAAATAGCTCGGGAGTCCGTCGATGGTCGTGCTCTGATGGAAATTCCCGCAGTCGTCCTCGACTTATTAGTGTCCTCCCTGAACTTCTTTACAGCTGAGAACGGAGCTTTACCCTTCGATCTTTTACGATAGTCTTTAGCTTCAAATTCAGCCTTCTTCTTCTCCTTTCCAAGTTCTTCCGCCTTGCAGGCTCGTTCGACTAGTGTTAGGAATTCTTTTATCTCCAAAATACCCACTAGTAGCCTTAAATCTTCATTCAATCCTTCTTCGAATCTTTTGCACATAGCAACCTCATCAGCTACACACTCCCGGGCATACCTTCTGAGTCTTACGAATTCATGTTCGTATTCAGATACTGTCATACGGCCTTGCTTGAGTTCCAAGAACTCCTTGCGCTTTTGATCAATGAACCGTTGACTAATATATTTCTTTCGGAATTCCGTTTGAAAGAAGTCCCAAGTAACTCGTTCGTTTGGGACTATGGAAATCAGGGTCCTCCACCAATAGTAGGCTGAGTCCCGCAACAAGGATATAGCACACTTTAGACATTCATCGGGTGTGCATGACAGTTCATCAAACACCCGAATGGCGTTATCAAGCCAGAACTCGGCCCTTTCAGCATCATCAGTAACTATGGCCCTGAACTCCTCAGCCCCACGCTTCCTAATCAAGTCTACAGGTGGCTTACTCAGCCTCACAGGATCAGTGACTGATGGCATTACGGGCTCTTGGGGTGGATTATTCAAATTCGGGAATTGTTGGACGGCCGGATTGGTTCGGGCATATTGCGCGACCCACTCATTCATCATGGTAAAGAAGGCTTGTTTAGCCCCCTCACCTTGATTATTCGCATATGACTGAGGTTCAACAGGCGGCGTCCCTTGTGCAGGAGCAGCCGCTACACTTTCAACGTCATCCGCCAAGGTTCTCTCTACACCGGGATCCATTTACTAATCAAAACAAAAATTTTAACCGTCAGAAGTCATCACACATTTAAATATTAACATTAAGGCATGTATAGCTAGGCTCATACGTGCTATGGTAGTCCTAGAACCGACTAAACCATAGCTCTGATACCAATAAAATGTAACACCCCGAACCCGAGACCGTCGCCGGAGTCGAACACGAGGTGTTAACAGACTTCAAACCACTTATTTGACATTTCCCAGACAAGCTGCCAATCTGTGTACTAGTCGCTTTAAAAATCATATCCTGAGTTCTGAAACTCGAAATCCAGTTCCGTAAATTTTCCCTGGAACTACACTCATATACCTATATGGTAGAATTTTTGTATAATTTTTTGTTGGGCCAATTAATACAGTTTATTAGTCAAAGTCTCCCATGTTACAGGGATCGACTACACTGACCTTTGTGCATTATGACTTGGATATCTCCCTGCACAGAGCTTCAATACTGATTTCGTTTGTTTCTATAGAAACTAGACTCAGAGAGGAATCTTCACGTATATGACATGACTCCTAATTATCTCTGGTTAATTTATAATGAATTTCCAAAGTCCAAACATGGAATCCAGAAACCGTTCTGACCCTGTCTCACGAGAACCTGAATATCTCTTAACATACTGTCCATATGATCATTTCGTTACTTCTATATGAAAATAGACTCATCAAGCTTCGATTAAATAATTTATTCATCAATTAATTCCACTCCTACTATTTTTAGTGATTTTTCAATCTCACGTCACTGCTGCTGCCAGCATCTGTTACGAAAGCAACTATGCCCATTTCGTGATTTCTCCTTGATCTAACTAGTAATTCATCATACATATCACAAATTATGATCATGACTAGCCATGCCAAAGGCTAATCATTGTCAAACATCTCCCTACTACACTATTGCCATATCATGAATTTTAACACCAAAAATAATCAACCATGACATATGGCATAAAAAAAAAGGGTCGAATTACCAAGGCTTACGACCTAACGTTATAAACCAAACCCAACCGACATTTATGCCATTTTCGCATGGCTAAAAGTTTACATCCCAAAGTTCAAACACAACATAATAGCCTATACATGCCGAAATGTTCTCCTAAGCCGACTAAGAAGAAAGTACCAAAACTTGCTAGCCGGTGTGATGACTCCGATGACGGCCCGATCACGCAAAAAGAGACAAGTCCAAGAAACCTAAAATAGGTGACAAGGAAACACCGAGTGAGTATATAACTCAGTAAGTCATAAGCAATGCACTACCATCCATTAATAACATTATCACAAGAGGAAGCAAAATGGAATGAGGCTAGTTACTCCATCCATACCGAACCATACCATAGTTCCTCAAACCTATCGGTTCAATCACATACCAAGTCATGCATTCACATTCCATATACTAATCAATAGGATATTCGAGGCATTTTCATACATCATTTTATTTTCGTTACAATCATACAACTAAACGACCTTTCACCTATTCCACGATAAATCTTATGTACATGACTTCAATTATAATTGTCACATAGGTTCAAACTTACCAAGCTCAACTTCAAATATAAACATAACGCCTATTAGTCACGAACTCAAGGTACTTACCCGATCCACTGTCCGTGATCGACTCAATAATGTCGCACACTTAGTGTCCATAATGATTCAAAAGTATATATTAAGTCCGCACACTCAGTGCTATATAATCAACTCGCACACTTAGTGCTATATAATCAAACTCGCACACTTAGTGCTACATAATCAAACTCGCACACTTAGTGCTACATAATCAAGCTCGCACACTTAGTGCTACATAATCAAACTCGCACACTTAGTGCTGTACAATTTAAACCCGCACACTTAGCGCCAATCTCATGATCATAAATGTTTATACCCGCACTCTTAGTGCCGAGATCAACAACTCAATACATCTCACCTCTTTTCTCTTCATTCAACACTTTCATCACCACATACATACATGTATATATATTTATCATTCCATTCAACATCATTACATAGACGTTATGATCATTTAAATTAATACAAACTATATGCTTAATGACTTACTTTATGTTGGGTAAAGTAATTCCAAGTCGGCTACTCGATGACCTTCGATTTCCCCTTGTTGGACGCCTCTCCTTTAGAATCTTGAGCTCATTCTAGCCATCTTCCAAGCCAAAATCCAATAACCAAATCTCCCTTCCTTCTCCTCACTCACGGCAATAGCCAAAGAAAAAAAAAGATGAACACTCCCTCTTCCCTCCTTATTTTATTCATCTCTTCCTTTTTAATTCCTTTCTTTAATTTATTTTAATTTACTTACCAATATTAAATAATAAACAACATAAACTTGGAGGAATGGAACCATGCTTGGCCGGCCACTTATCAAGAATTGGGCACTTTGACATGCAAACCCAAACTTTCCTATTTTAATACTATTTGGTCCTTACTTATTTACCTATCATAATTTTCTAAGTCTCTCAACTAGATCCTTTCAAGCAAAATTCACATTCCTAATACAAAATTAAAACATCAAATTTTTATACAAGTACTATCACACATATAAGATATGCAAATAAAATTTTAACTAAATTTTATGACTCGGTTTTGTGGTCCCGAAACCACTTCCCGACTAGGGTCAATTTTGGGCTGTCACAACTGGTGTGTGACACTTTATGATAAGGAAAAATTTCCTAAGAAGCCCAAGGTTTATCGAACGTACCTGAATTTGTCCTGCACTGCCCCTAGGTATGTTATAGGCCTCGAAGGCCTATATAAGGGACGAGTTGTTCATGGATGAAAAGCTTAAAATTTGAATAAAACTTGGTGACCTGATTTGGTACATTTCAAAATGTAAAGTCCTGGTAATGCCTCGAACCCTATCTCGGTGTCGGGTACGGGCGAGGGGTGTTACATTTATTTGGTATCAGAGCTACATTTAGTCGGTTCTAGGACTACTGTAGAGGATGTTAAAGTTCGCTATACATGCCCTTATTCGAATGTTGATAGTGTGATGTCTCCTAATTGTTTAAACTGTTTTGAATATAGTGAATGTCTTCCAATCAAGCACAAGATGAGTCCGAAGGAGCCGAGAGCCATGCTCCAGCTTCTGTATAGCAAGCTGTATCTAGTAGCAGTATAAGGCTAATGTCTGAAGGCCGAGAAGAGGTCCGAGCTACCTTCTTTGATATGATGGATGAATGGTTTGGGGGTTATCTGAGAGATCGCCCCAATATACAAAGACCTCCCTCTCCCCCTAACCAACTTGATGAGGACGTGCCATGAGGTATAGCATCGGTGAGAGTCGGTAAAGCCCCTGTAGATAAGCTTAGAAAGTATGGGGCTAAAGAATTCAGAGCTAAAGTTGATGATGACGCTGAAAGAGCTGAGTCTTATAAGCTCACATGGTTGGACACAAACATATCTTAGATTTCAACTTTGAGTTAAAATTTTAAGTGTAGGGGACACACAACCATAGCACACACCCATGGGAGAGAACCATAGCACACACGATCTAGACACACGCCCATGTGTCCAACCATTGGACTCAATAGGCTATTTCTACAGGGGCTCTGAATAGAATTCAGAATCATAAGTAAATCTTAGAGTCTTCTTCATGTACATACTCCCCCTTAACTCCCCATATCATTTTCATTCAGAATAACATGTTTTCTCATGATCTGCCAGTCCAGTTTGCAATATAGCTTCCCTACCGGAGGTATCACATGTGACAGCCCTAAATTGACCCTAGTCGGAAAGCGGTTTCGGGACCGCTAAACCAAATCACCGAAGTATTTGAATATAATATTTATTGTCTAAAATATGTGGATATGAATGTGTGAAAGTTTTAAGCTTCGATTTAGTCAATTGCATGTGAATTTAGTTAATAGGACTTAGGTGTGACACTTTTGAAATGTGATAGGTTAATCTATAAGGATCTAATAGTGCATGATGTCAAAAAAAGTGTACTTGCATGTCAAATTAGCCAAATCTTGGATAGTGGCTGGCCATGGTATGGGCTATTAATGGTAATATGTATTTTTCTATTAACATTTTTTAGTTACAAAATAAAATAATGAATTAAGAATAATAAAACATGAGGTGAGTGGGAGGAGAAACCAAAGTTGTTTCATCCTTGCTCCTCCATTGCCGTGACTTGAGGGAAGAAGAAGAAAAGAATTCTCTTGCTTCATGTTCGGTTGGTTGATGATTAGGAAGAGGTAAGTTTGATGTTATTCCATGAAATTCATGCATATTTTTAGTTGTTAGTTTGAATTCTACCTAGCCCATGGTTTAAATCTTTGCTATTTGATGGAGATGATACTTGGCCATGGATGTTGTCTTTCTTGGTTGGTGTTTGATGTTGTGTTGATGAGGTATGAAGATGATAGAGTTTGAGTGCTTAACAAAAAGGATTGGATGTGAGTGTGTGTGAGAATTTGAAAAGGATGGGTCTTAGCAACTTCATGAAGTGTTCGGCCATGGTGCTAAAATGTTGTATTGTGTTTAAACATAGAATTTTTAGTTATATGGTTAGTATAGGTATGGATAACCGAATATGAGAGCATGAATAGATGAAGAGTTTTGTAATTATAAAAAAAAATGGGTTAATTGATATGTGGTAAATGTTAAGTGTTAAATGAAATGGAAATGATATCATATTGGAATATGTATACTCGACCACATGAATGAATACATAGATTGGTGTTGCATGTATCCGGCTATAGGTAAGCATATTGATGATTCTATCTTGACTTAGATAATCGACTAAAGGAGAATATTAGCTAATATGTTGAATTTGATTCATGATTTCATATATATGACTCTAATGTCTAATATATATATGGGCTAAGTACCTTGAATTTCTCTTGATGTTCAAGATGATTAAATCAATTTATTTGTTAAATTAAGCTCAAGAGCAAAGGGGAACTAAATCCGATAAAGGAAAGGAAAAAGTAATTGAATAGCCGTTGAAGTCGTTCGAAAACATCCGAGGTAAGTCTTCGAGTAATGGAACTTAGTTTATGATTTGTTTAAGTCATGACACATAAGCATAACAAATAAACGGTGATATAATGATTCTACTTGAGTTATATATTGAGGTAATTAGTTTATACTTATGACGGGCAGCCGAATGTGTATAGAGATCATGTTATGAAGTAAATCAAAATCATGCTCTTTGTTTGTGGCTATTGAGCCGAAAATGGTAATGGTTGATAAGTGTCTTGTGTTTGAGTTCTAGTAATGAAAATGAAATATAGATGTGTTATGATCTATTGATATATGTGCATAATTATTCGAATGATAACCGGACTAAGATCCGAAGGCATTTGTGCTAGTGATTATATCCGGGCTAAGTCCCGAAGGCATTTGTGCTAGTGATTATATCCGGGCTAAGTCCCAAAGGCATTTGTGCTAGTGACTATATCCGGGCTAAGTCCCGAAGGCATTTGTGCTAGTGACTATGTCCGGGCTAAGTCTATATCCGGCTAAATTCCGAAGGTACTTAGGTTTGGAAATGAGCGATCTTGCTGTAATAATTTCAATTAATACGCTCATAAAATCCAAACGATAAGGTATGTTTCGTATATGCATCGGAAAAGTTGATTCCTTTTTAATACTATTCGCTCAATTGATTAACGATCTTCCGGCCTTTAGATAGGTTTGATTCCCTGTGTATGAATATAATGGTTGAAGCGTGAAGTAAGTATGATTTTGAGAATATGCATATATGCAATTATTCATTTGGTCATATGAACGCTATACTTTAGTCGTAAATAATTTCATTACTCAAAACTTACTAAGCATTAAATGCTTATTCTGTTTCTTTAATTCTCTGTTTTATAGATTTTGTTCGTCAGCTATCGGACTCGGGATTGTCAAAGTCGAAGTCGTCCACACTATCTAAGCCCTTTTGGTACTCTTTTAGTTGAACTTCGATAGTGGCATGTATAGGACTGACCTTTGTTGTTAATTAAGTACCTTTTGGTAATGTATACATTTGGATAGCCATGCGAAAATGGCTTATATATTTTGAGCATAGCATTATAATCATTTTGTATATATATGGTTATTGAGTGGTATGGAAATGCTTGGTAATGACTAGCCATTGGAATGGTTAATCATGATCATATTTGGTGCTATGTATGTCAAGTGGCTAGTTGAATCATGGAAACTATGAAATAGGTGAGATTTACCTTAAAGTAGATGTTGACAGCAGCAGTGATGTGAATTTGAAAAATCACTAAAAATAGTAGAAATGTAATTAAATAATGAATAAACTATGTAATCAAATCTTGATGAGTCTATTTTCATATGAAAGAAACGAAACGACCATATGAGCCGTATTTTATGAGATGTTTAAGTTTTCGTGAAATAGGGCCAGAGTGATTTCTGGATCCCCTATTCTGACTTTGGAGATTCACCATAAATTAACCAGAGATAATTAGAAGTCATGCTTTATATGTAAATATTAATTTTTGAGTCTAGTTTCATTAGAAACAAACAGCATAAGTATTGAAGCCCTGTACAGGGAGATATCTAAGTCATAATGCATGAAGGTCAGAGTAGTCAAACCCTGAAACAGGGGAGACTTTAACTAATAAACTGTACTAATTGGCCCAACCAAAAATTCTAGAAAAGAATTTTCAGATGTATATATGAGTCTAGTTTAAGGGAAAATTTACGGAATCAGTTTTTGAGTTTTGTAACTCGAGATATGATTTTTAAAGTGACTGTAATGCAGTTAACCAGCTTGTCTGAAAATTTTAAAATGAACTGTGTAATAAAGGAATTAAGTCTGTTAACACCTCGTGTTCGACTCCGGCAACGGTCTCGGGTACAGGGCGTTACATCACAAACATATCTTCCCTTCTATCAACACTTATCACATCTCATATATCATAAACCAATGGTACTAACTTGGGCATGAAGGATGTTTTTTACTTCATAACACATACAAATTGAACTCAGACTGATGACACTATTTATCATTACCCACACATATACTTTTCACACGTTACTATGAGATATTACTTGCCTTTCATAATTTATAATCGTGGAATTTACAATACAAAAAAGTAAAAAGAAACTCACCAGAAAGCTCTAGTATAGCTATCTACATAGCAGGTCCTTTGTCTTTGTCATTGGGCCCTCGTTACTTTCTCGAGCTAAAATAAAGATAATTATTCTTATCAGATCATCAAACTATCAAAAGTTAACATTCTTGCAAGAATCGATAACACCTGACCTAGAATTAGGAAGTTTCCTTCCCTGTGAACATATATAATGTCAATACATGCCATTCAATTCACACGTGAATTACATTGATAATAACATAAAGGTTCACCAGAAATTACTAGTAAGCTAGTACTAACATGGGTGTTATCTAAACTTTACGAACTCTATTCAAAGAAGCTTTTTATACTAAGGTTTTCTCAGAAACTTACAGAAAAATTTAGGGAAGAAAAAGATGTAAAGGTTCTTAATGCTGGCCAACAATAACCTTATATACACATGCACGGAGACAAGTTTTAGTAGAAAAATTAGATAATTTCACTAAAAACCTTGATTCACATGATTAAGCAAACTTAACAAGTTTTAGGTCAAATCATCTACAATATTCAAGTTCAATTCTAACTAAGTCTCACTTGGATCCCAAAATAATTAACTAAGTCCTCAAGCACTAAATAAAACAAGCTTATAACAATTGCGAACATAATGAGTTCACTCAAACATCTAGGGTGGGCGGATACTTAACAGAAGAGTTCGCCAAACCCTAGTGTTCACCAAAACTAGGAGTTTGCCAAATGGTAAATCCCACAGGATACTCTATTTAGCCAAAAAAAATACATTACTTACTTAATCCTACCCTTAACTTTACCATCTATACTTCAACAGTGAAAGAATATTGAGTCTCTGCCAGGCGGGCTATTATTGGCTGAGTGTGTAACATCCCGAAATACGACCTAGTTGGAATAGTGGTTTCAGGACCATAAATCCGACATCAAAATATTTACTTATGATTATTATGAGGCCTAGAATATGAGTATATGCATGTGTTAAAGTTTCATGAAGAAATTCTAAGTATAAGGTGTCCAATTGGAAATTAGGGACTAAATTGAATAAATTGCAAAACTTGGATTCCAGAAGCATTTTGTATGAAATTTCTTTAGATTATGAATTAGAAGGTCTTGGAGAGAATTTTCCCAAATTCTAAATTTCTGGACAAAAATGGGCTTGCATGGATGAAATTTTAATGAAATGGCATAAGGGCATTTTGGTCATTTGTCATTTTAATGAATTAAAATGGGAAAAATCAAGCCAAAATCAGCCATTTTCTCCTTCATGCAACCAAAAATTTGGGGCTCTCCATAGCTAGGGTTTCAAGCTTTCCAAGCTCAAGAGTAAGTGCTCTCAAGCCCCGTTTTTCATGCTCTTGGTATTTTTGAAATCCCGATAGCTTGCTCTCTCCATTTCTGCCCATATTTCATTCTAGGATTCATGTTTAAAAATTTACCCATGCATGAGTTTCTTGTATTTTGATGGATTATTGAGAAATATGAAAGATGAATGTGTATTAACATCTTTTCCTAGTTGATTTTCATGAAAAACCCTTATAGGGACTATTTTGCAAAAGATGCAAATGTGTGGTAGAAATGAGAAAATAATGAAAAATATGGGTTACCATAAGAAGGAAAAGTGTTCAGCTAGGCTTGGGTAAGATAAAAAGTGCATGAGTTTCATTATACAAGCCTAGGGACTAAATAGTAAAAATGAGAAAGGTTAAGGGCAAAACAGTCATTTGGACCGGGGTAGATATTAAACTTCAAATATATAATGTGGGGTATTAATGAGTTAATTTTGCTGTTATAGACCCCGAGGAACAAATTCTGGAGGTCAATCGTGGTAAATGCAAGGTTTCAGAATAACCGAAACATATCTCTGAAACGAATACCAAGTAAGTTCGGATAACTTAAAGTAAACCCTTAATATGCATAATTGTATGATTTATGAATGCTTGATGATTTCATTTATTATTGGAATGAAATATCATAGAAATGCATATTGATGATAACATGTGAAAAATATCTCGGTCGAAGTTGACAAAGGGAATTCGATGGATAAACCCTCATTGACATGTGAACTGAGATCCTGCATGTGTTGCAGTAAGGATTTAGCCCGAACGGGTAACCTGTGATCTCAAGTATGAAAAGGAATCTAGTCCAGATGGGTGTTTCTTGAATGATCAAGCCTCCCGAAGAATATGTGTGCATGATGGATTTAGCCTGGACGGGTAATCTGATTAGGGATTGAATTTAGCTTGGACTAGTAATTCAGATCCGAGCTCATTAAGGGTGTTTGTCGTTATAAGGGATTTAGCCTAGACTAGTAATCCCAACAACACCTTATGAGTTCATATAATGGGGATTTAGCCTGGACTGGTAATCTTGTCATATGATGTGAGGTTCGCGAGAGTGTATAGATGAAATGATCATTCGAATGAATTGACGGATAATGGGTATTCCATCAAGATTTCCTAGAAACTCAACGAGATTAACGTGGTATACATATGTGAATGAAATGTTGAATGATGAGCTCATTTATTTAAATTACATGATACATGATTATGTGACTAACTCATTGATTGAGTGCATGTGATAGGAAATCATTTCATAATGGATGATTTCATGATTTAAGTATGGATGTATGCTAATTACTCGGTAAGTTTACTTTCTGGTTATTCGAGCTTACTAAGCATGTAAATGCTTACCCCACTCTTTTTCCCTATCTCGTAGAGCTTGAGAACTCATAAAGACTGGAAGACGATTCGAGAATCAGCACAATATCGATCAGACAAGCTTTGGTATAAAGACTTTGTTTATTTTGTTCAATGGCATGTATAGTATTTTTGAGTATTTTGTTATATGTGTCATTTAATTTGACAAGTAAAGGCATGTAAAAATATGTTTATCTCTTTCTTTATGGCCATGGAAATTGGCTTAATTTAAGTAGGCTACGACCTACGATTTTATGCATGGTTTTAATTACAAATGATAGGTTGCTATCAATTGGCAATGAGTCACATGAATGAGCCAATTTCGGATGGATTAAAGTAACATGGGAACCCATAACACTAAATGGGAAATAACCAGTTATGTATGAAGCCAATGATATGAGGTTTCCATACAACTATTTTCGTTAAGATTATTTACAAGTGTAAAATTTTGTTTTCTCTCAAACTTGGTAACCACTAGGCACAAGTAGTAGAAAGGGGTGACTAAAGGCTTGGAAAATAGCCTAATAGAGTCCACATGGTTGGACACATAGGCGTGTGTCTAGGCGTGTGTGACACACGGTTTCCTCCCATGGGTGTGTGCTATGGTCGTGTGTCCCCTACACTCAAAATTTTAGCTCAAAGTTGTACACGGGTAGCCCACACGGGTGTGCACCATGGCCGTATTAAAATGATAGTGTCGTCCACGGGCGGCAGTACGGGCGTGTGCCATGGCCGTGTTGATAAGTCAGTGTTGCCCACGGTTGAAGGGCATGGGCGTGCCCCAAGATAAACGGGCATGTAAGTCCACACGTCCCACCTACACGAGCGTGTGTCCCTTTATGTTAAGGAAAATTTCTGAGAAGCCCAAGGTTAATCGAACGTGCTCGTATTTGTCTCGCACTGTCTCTTGATATGTTATAGGTCTTGAAGGCCTATAGAAGGGACGAAATGTTCATGAGTTTTAAATTCGAATGAAATTTTGTGACCCGAGTTAGTATACTAAAGGTGTAAAGTTCTGGTAATGCCTCGAGCCCTGTCCTGGTGTTGGATATGGGTGAGGGGTGTTACATTTATTGGCATCAGAGTTACGGTTTAGTCAGTTCTAGGACTACCGTAGAGGATGTTAAAGTTCGTTATACATGCCATTATTCGATTTTGATAGTGTGACGTCTCCTAATTGTTTAAATTGTTTTGAATATAGTAAATGTCTTCCAATAGAGCACAAGAAGAGTCCGAGGGAGCCAAGAGCCATGCTCCAGCTTCTGTACAACGAGCTGTATCTACTAATAGTAGAAGGCTAATTTTTGAGGGTCGAGAAGAGGCCCGAGCTACCTTCTTTGATATGATGGATGAGTGGTTTGGGGATTATTTGAAAAATCGCCCCAATATACCCAGACCTCCCCCGTCCCCTAACTGACCTGATGAGGATGTGCCACGAGGTATGACACCGGTGAGAATCGGTAAAGCCCTTGTAGATAAGCTTAGAAAGTATGGGGCTGAGGAATTTAGAGCTAAAGTTGATGATGAAGCTGAAAGAGCCGAGTTTTGGCTCGAAAATAATACACGGGTGCTAGATGATTTGTCATGCACACCCGATGAATGTTTGAAGTGCGCTGTGTCCCTTTTGAAGGACACTGCTTACAATTCGTGGAAAACCGTATCCTCGGTAGTGCCAAAAGAAAATATTACTTGGGATTTCTTCCAAGAAGAGTTTAGGATTAAATACATTAGCCAACGATTTTTGGACTCAAAGCGAAAGGAGTTCCTGGAACTCAAACAAGGTAACAAGACTGTAGCGGAATACAAGAGAGAGTTTGTATGACTAAGTCAGTACGCAACTGAATGGGTCCAAACTGAATCAGAAATGTGTAAACGCTTCGAGGAAGGCTTGAATGAGGACATCAAATTGTTGATTGGAATCTTGGAAATACGGGAGTTTGCCGCATTGGCCGATCGAGCCAAGAAGGCCGAGGAACTTAATAATGAAAGAAAACAAGCTAAAAGAGAGGATCAAGTTGCGAGCAAGCGGCCTAGTGGTAAAACACTCTCGTTCTCCATGAAGAAAGCTAGGAGCCAACATGAACGCTCCACTTCGTCAGTAGGATATTCGGGTAGATCAAAAAGCTCTAAACGACGAGGTCAAAAGTCTTCGTCCCCGATGGTGACTAGTGTGGGGAGTGTAGATGATCAAAAACTGAAGTGTAAGAGCTGCACCAAATTTCACTTTGGAGAGTGCCGAATGAAAAGCGGCGCAACGTTTCAGATGTGGTTCTCTTGATCATTTTCTCAGAGACTGCCCAAAACGAGCTGAAAAAGATGAGGAATAGCTCTGAAGTCAAATGCTCCCATTCCACGAGGTAGACCTCCGAGATATCCTGGTAGTGCTAGTGGCAGTCGAGTCGTGACTAAAGACACTATAAAATCAGAAGTTCGAGCCTCGGCAAGAACGTATGAAATATGTGCCCGAGAGGAAGCCGCTGCTCTTGATGTTATTACGTGTACCTTCTCTCTTTTTAATATAAGTGTTGTTGCTTTAATGGATCCGGGGTTGACGCATTCATATATTTGCATGAGATTGGCGTCTAGTATGAACATACTTGTTGAACATACAGAAGATATTATTAGAGTGTCGAACCCACTAGACAAGTTGGTTCTAGTTGATAAAATCTGTAAGAACTATCCTTTGACGATTCAATGTCGTTGTTTCCTGGCTAACCTTATGTTGTTAGCATTTGATGAATTTGATGTAATACTTGGTATGGATTGATTAGCCCTTCATGATATAACAGTGAACTATGGTAGTAAGTACATTAAGTTGAAATGCCTGGATGCGGGTTGAATCAAGAGAATTGGGTTCGTCACCGGGTGTAATCATGGCGATGGTTGCTTAGAGATATTTGAGGAAAGGATACAAAGCCTACCTTGCATTTGTGATGAACACTAAGGAAACTGAATTAAAGATTGAGTCTGTGCCGATAGTATGTGAGTATCCAGATGTGCTTCCAAAGGAATTACCTGGATAACCTCCTGAAAGTATTGAATTGGTGCCAGAGACGACTCCCATTTCTATTGCCCAATACAGAATGGCACCTACAGAGCTGAAGGAGCTAAAAGCACGTTGCAAGAACTGACAGATAAAGGATTTGCTAGGCCAAGTTTTTCACCTTGGGGTGCCCCCATGTTGTTTGTAAAGAAGAAGGATGGTACGATGAGGTTATGTATCGATTATCGACAACTGAACAAGGTGACTATCAAGAATAAGTATCCTTTGCCAAGGATCAATGATTTGTTTGACCAGTTGAGAGAAGCTAACGTATTCTCTAAGATAGACTTAAGGTTTGGCTATTATCAGCTGTGAGTTAAAGACTCGGATGTACCCAAGATAGCTTTCAGAACGAGGTATGGCCATTATGAATTTCTTGTCATGCCGTTTGGGCTGACGAATGCACCAGCTGTATTTATGGATCTAATGAATAGAATCTTTTGGCCATATTTGGATAAGTTTGTCGTTGTGTTTATTGACGACATTTTGATCTACTCTAAAAATGAGACAGAGCATGCGAAGTATCTGAAAATTGTGTTGCAGACCTTGCGGGAAAAGCAACTGTATGCTAAGTTTAGCAAGAGTGAGTTTTGGCTCCAGGGAATTGCATTTTTGGGTCATATAGTTTCGGGTGAAGGCATCCGAGTTGATCCAAGTAAGATTTCTACAATTATTGAATGGAAATCGCTTAAGAATGTAACCGAGGTTAGAAGATTTTTGGGCTTAGCCGGTTACTATCGAAGGTTTGTAAAAGGATTTTCTGTAATAGTGACTCCGATGACGAAGTTTCTATAGAAAGACGTTAAGTTTGAATGGACGGAGAAGTGTCAGCAAAATTTTTAGAAGTTAAAGACATTGCTAATCTAAGCTCCTGTCTTAGTGCTACCTGAACTAGGAAAAGAATTTGTGGTCTATAGTGATGCATCCTTAAATGGATTGGGTTGTCTGCTTATGCAAGATCGCAAGGTGATAGCCTATGCTTCACAGCAATTGAAGCCCCACGAGAAGAATTATCCAACCCATGACCTAGAGCTAGCTGCTATTGTTTTTCTCTTAAAAATTTGGATGCATTATTTATATGGTGAAACTTGCCGTATATTCACGACTACAAGAGTTTGAAATACTTGATGACTCAGAAAGAATTAAATTTGAGACAGCGAAGATGGTTAGAACTAATTAAGGGTTATAATTTGATTATCGACTATCACCCGGGAAAGGCGAATGTGGTCGCCGATGCATTGAGTAGGAAATCATTGTATGCTTTGAAAGCTATGGATGCTCGTTTGACATTGTTTGATGATGTTTCAATTTTGGCCGAACTAGAGGCTAGGCCGACATTTCTGCAGGAAATTCATGATGTTCAGTTTAATGATGATGACTTGCAAGCAAAAAGGGCTCAATGTGAGTCTGGCGTTGAATCAGATCTCCGTATCAGTCCTGATGGATGCTTAATGTTTAGAGATAGGGTTTGTGTACCCAAAGACAATGAATTTATTTGGAAGATTTTGCAAGAAGCCCATAACAGTCGTTTGTCTGTTCACCCGGGAAGTACTAAGATGTACAACGACTTAAAGAAGATGTATTGGTGGAGCGGCATGAAAAGAGATGTTTCCGAATTTGTATCGAAATGCCTAGTATGTCAACAAGTTAAAGCTGAACATCAAGTGCCTTCAGGTTTGTTACAGCCTGTAATGGTCCTCGAATGGAAGTGGGACAGAGTTACCATGGACTTCGAGACAGGACTACCTATGACTCCAAAAGAGGAAGATGCCATATGGGTTATAGTGGATAAATTGACAAATTCGGCTCATTTCATTTCGGTAAGGACGGATTATTCTCTTGATAGATTGGCCAATTTGTACATTTCTGAGATAGTAAGATTACACAGAGTACCACTGTCGATTATTTCGGACAGAGACCTGAGGTTCACTTCAAGATTCTGGAAGAAGTTACAAGAAGCCTTAGGTACGAAGTTGAGTTATAGCATAGCCTTTCATCCTCAGACCGATGGTCAGTCTAAGTGGATGATTCAGATTCTCGAGGACATGTTGCGTTGTTGCATCCTTGAATTTCAGGGTACTTGGGAAAAATACCTACCATTGGTAGAGTTTGCCTACAACAATAGTTTCCAAACAAGTTTGAAGATGGCACCTTATGAGGCCTTGTATGGTAGGAAGTGTCGAACTCCATTGTACTGGGCAGAACTCAAGGAAAATCAGATTCATGGAGTTGATCTAATCAAAGAGACTGAAGAAAAAGTTAAAATGATTCGGGATTATTTAAAAGCTACTTCAGGTAGGCAAAAGTCTTATGCTGATTTGAAAAGAAAGGAAATTGAGTTTCAACTTGGAGATAGAGTATTTCTGAAAGTATCTCCATGGAAAGAAGTATTAAGATTTGGTCGGAAAGGTAAACTGAATCCACGATTTATCGGACCCTACGAGATCACCGAAAGAAATGGACCGTTAGCCTATCGTTTGGCATTGCCACCCGAACTGGAAAAGATTCATGACGTGTTTCATGTATCCATGTTAGGGAGATTGAAATTCGACCTGGACATGACCTATGGAGAGGAACCGGTGAAGATATTGGCCCATTAAGTTAAACAGTTGAGAAATAAAGATGTGCCTCTTGTAAAAGTTTTATGGCATCGACATGGTGTAGAAAAGGCTACATGATAGCCGGAAGAAACCATGAGAAGTCAATATCCAAATCTATTTTCTGGGAAGACTTTCGAGGACGAAAGTCCTTAAGGGGGGAGAAATGTAACATCCCGAAATAAGGCCTAGTCAGAATAGTGGTTTTGGGACCAAAAATCTGACATCAAAATATTTATTTTATGATTATTATGAGGCCTAGAATATGAGTATATGCATTTTTTAAAGTCTCATGAAGAAATTCTAAGTATAAGGTATCCAATTGGAATTTAGGGACTAAATTGAATAAATTGCAAAACTTGGATTCTAGAAGCAATTTGTATGAAATTGCTTTAGATTATAAATTAGAAGGTCTTGGAGAGAAATTTGCCCAAATTCTAAATTTTTGGACAAAAATGGGCTTGCATGGATGAAATTTTAAAGAAATGGCATAAGGGCATTTTGGTCATTTGTCATTTTAATGAATTAAAATGGGAAAAATCAAGCCAAAATCAACCATTTTCTCCTTCATGCAGCCAAAAATATGGGGTTCTCCATAGCTAGGGTTTCAAGCTTTCCGAACTCAATAGTAAGTGCTCCCAAGCCCCTTTTTTCATGCTCTTTGTATTTTTGAAATCCCGGTAGCTTGTTCTCTCCTTTTCTACCCATATTTCATGATAGGGTTCACGTTTAAAAATTTATGTAACACCCCAAACCCGGCCTAGAAATTATGGCCGGATCCGACGTGCCACATCGAAGCATTCAAAACATTTTATATTATTGATCTAGAAAAACTTACTTAGTGTTTTAAAAGATAATTTCATTGTAGGTTAAAGTGAATGGAAGCTGTGCACCAGGTAGGAAACCGGGAAAGAGGAGGTGAGTCCATCGGACTGCTTAAGTACCAAACTCCCTTCAGATCCAATCCTAGACATGCACACCGCCATTGCCACACCTTAACGTCATGCATATTTCCAGGAAACCAATTTGATTAAGTCCTTTTTAGGAAAAGTGATTAATTTTGGAAAAATATTTTCATTGTGGAAGCTTCGCTTGTTGTCGTGTTGTTTTGAAATCAATTACTGTTTTTGAAGCGTGCCCTAAAGGTATCCAATTTCAGCAGTTAAATATAAGTAATACCTATCTTAATAAAACGTATTAAACCCATCAAAAAATAAATAACTAAGCGGCCTTAAACGTAAATAAAAAGGATGTCCAATTCACCAGAATAAAATCAACTTGCAGAATGTGTGGCCACTCCGAATCCCTCACAACTCCAAGCCCACTATGGTTGGGGATTACCTGCATGGATGAAAATAAAAGGGTGAGTTTGGGGAAACCCAGTGTGTAAATTAACCCAACCATAGCCTATATCGGCTCAAACCACAGAAACAGAATAAGTTGGCCTTAGCCCAAAACAGAATTTAGAATAAAGCCCATAGGCCCATACAAAACAGAACAGATATTACATGTTTATGCAAAACCCAACCCATTTCCAACCATATGCACCCCCATACCAACCTTTCACCATGTGGGGAGACTACTCGACCCACCCAACCGCTACACGCCACAGAAATATGCAGCATGGCTGCCAGAACAGATAATGTGACAGAGTCACCAGATATAGATAATCGTGGCAGAGCCACCAGATCAGGTAATTGTGGCATAGCCACTAGGACGCTTCCTCCATAATATAACACATGTCCTCATGCAACAGATATACAATCATGGCATACATCAAACGGAATCAGATCATCATACTTTTCAGTCAAAAGTACCCCTAAGGGTATAATGGTAATTTTACACCTAAGGGTATAACAGTAATTTTGCATACATAAGGGTATTCAAGTAATTTAACTATTCTTAAGGTTTTCATGCATAACATAGCCATTTACGTACGACCAGAAACACTTACCGTGTTTTCTTACCGAATTGGGCCCGTTGGCGCATTATCCTGATTTAGGCCTATTGAGCCCAAAAACATCGAAATGCACGGAATCGTGCACTTTGCAACCTTATCACTTTAATTCACCATATACATCAAACTATTAATCTTGCGAGCATTCGCACACTCACAAGTTCTCAAAATATCGGCTTTTCGGCATTTCGGCATTTCGGCTTTTGCCGATCTAGTCTATAAGAGGGTGTCTGTTACACACCTATTTGCGATGATATGCTGACAAGATCCACACACGAACTGCCAACAATTGGATTACTAACACGTTAATCTAACTATCGAAAACGAACTACGTTTTAACCCCTTACCACATTCGGCCAACCATGCCTAAAACCCTATTGCTCTTACCTTCTTGCCGAAATGTGGATTAGATCCAAGGATCCAACCGAATAGTCTTCAAGTCCTTCGCTGCACGCTCCCTTGTCCACGCTAATGCTTACACATTCAAAAAAGAAAGAGGCATAATGCCCTTAGTCCAAACATTAGCCTCCCTGTGACACCCCTAAAGTGACCCTAGTCGGAAAGCGGTCTCGGGACCGCTAGACCGAGTCACCAAATTATTTGAATGTGATAATTATTGCCTAAAATATGTGAATGTAAATGTGTGAAAGTTTTAAGCTTTGATTTAGTTAATTGCATGTGAATTTAGTTGATAGGACTTATGTGAGAAAATTTAGAAATGTGCTAGGCAAATGCAAGTGGCCTAATAGTGCATGTAATCAAAGGGGTGGACTTGCATGTCAATTTCCCCCCATTTAAGTACTAGTGGCCGGCCATGACAAGGGATGATGGGCAAAACATGTCATGAACCATGTTGTGTTAATGGAAAAATAAAATAAGAAGCATGGGCAAAACATGTCATGAAACATGTTGTGTTAATGGAAGAATAAAATAAGAAGCATGAGCAATAAACTAATAAGAAATTGAAGGAAGAAAACAAAGAGAAAAAAATGTGTTCATCATTCTCATGCATGATCAAAAAAAAAAGAAAAAAAAAGAAGAGAAAAGCTCTCATGTTGTTCTTGGCCGAATAGGAGAAAGAAAAAGAAGGAAAAAGAGCTTTGAGGAAATCGGCTATGGTGGTTTGATAGACTAAGGTATGTTTGATGATGTTCCATGAGATGCATGCATGTTTTAGTAGTTAGCTTGAGTTCTAAATAGCCCATGGTTCAAATCTTTACTATGTCATGGAGATGATATTCGGCCAAGGTGGATTGGTGTTGATATCATTTGCATGCTAAAAGGTGGCCATATGACCTATCAAACTCCTTGTCATATTCGGCCATAAGCTAGCAAAATGAGACTTTAATGAGTTAAATTTGTTTGAATTAAGCTCAAGAGCAAAGGGGAACTAAATCCGATAAAGGGAAGGAAAAAGTGGTCGAATAGCCGCAAAAACCGTTCGACAACATCCGAGGTAAGTTTTAAGTGATTAAACGTTGAGTAAATTCAATCATAATAGGACATAATGAGTTGATTTAATAAGATATGATGTGGCCATGATATGACTTAAACTCAAATGGTAAGTTCATATGTGTTTGGACTTGGAAATTTAAGAGCAAATTGTAATAATTTGCTTTGGACAGCAGCAGTAACGTGATTTTAGAAAATCACTATAAATTGTTGGTGTGGAATTATAGGCTGAATAAAATATGTAATCAAGGCTTAATTAGTCTAGTTTCTTATAAAAGAGACCTTGTGAGCAAAGAAATTTCCTATAAAGAGATATTTAAAGTTGTGTGAGACGGTGTCAGAATGACTCCGAAATCCCCTGTTCTGTTTTTAGAAAATCATTATAAATTGTACAAAAATGGTTATAAGATAAAATTTATATGCTTAGACTCCTTAATGATCCTAGTTTCAAATGAAATCAAATAAAACACATTTTGAATTCTGTAAAATGAGAAATTTGATTCGTAGTGAAGAGTGGTCAGATTAGTCAAACAGTGAAACAGGGGAAATTTTAAGAAAAATCTGGTATTGATTGGCCAAACCTAAAATTCTGGAAATTTTATGGATGGAAGATATACGAGTCTATATTCAGGAAAAATTAACGGCAAGTGATTTTGAGTTTTGTAGCTCCGGTTATAAATAATTTAGTGACCATTGCTCAGGAAAACAGCTAGTAGTGAATATGTGATTTTGTTGTAAACATGGATAAAACTTGTTTTAGTTGCTCATAAGCTATTGATTAAACCCATACTTGAATTCTAAATTGTGATATTGTAAGCTTATGAGTATTCGAATATGAAATGATAGTATGGCGTAAATTTGAATTATTCATTGGGAAGTGATGGATGTAGATTCGGCCAAGACTAAGTCTGTACATGATAGTATATGTGGTATGTGAAGTATATTTGAATAAATGTGAAAGTGTATATATGTGATAAGGCCTAATGGCCAATGTGATGAATGTGAAGGTGTATATATATGTGATAAGGCCTAATGGCCAATGTGATGAATGTGAAAGTGTATATATATGTGATAAGGCCTAATGGCCGATGTGATGAATGTGAAAGTGTATATATGTGATAAGGCCGAATGGCCAATGTGATGAACGTGAAAGTGTATATATATGTGATAAGGCCGAATGGCCAATGTGATGAATGTGAACATGTGTATGTGTGATAAGGCCGAATGGCCAATGTGATGAATGAGAACATGCATATATGAGATAAGGCCGAATGGCCAATGTGATGAATGTGAACATGTGTATGTGTGATAAGGCCGAATGGCCAATGTGATGAATGTGAACATGTGTATGTGTGATAAGGCCGAATGGCCAATGTGATGAATGTGAACATGCATATATGAGATAAGGCCGAATGGCCAATGTGATGAATGTGAAAGTGTATATATGAGATAAGGCCGAATGGCCAATGTGATGGATGTGGTAGTGTATAAATGTGATAAGTCCCGAAGGGCAATTGTGTCAGTACTATATCCGGGTTAAAACTTCGCAGGCTTTATGCGAGAATATTATCCTGATTAATGTCCGTAGGCTTCGTGCTCGTACTATATCCGAGCTTTAAAGACCTGACGGCTAAATGCTAGGATTCAAGTAAGACTTTGATATTGAGTATCTGCATTAAGTTACCATCAAATAAATATTATGTATTCAAGATGTTCAGGTACGTATTACTTACTCATCGGTGGAGTGATTTCGAGGTGAATTATCAGTATCAAAGAGGTAGGTAAATGTGATTAATATTATAACTCCAAATGTGAGAATGATCTAATTGGTAATGGTATGTTTGTATAATAAAGTATGCGATGAAATATTCTTATGTATTAGTGCATATTCTGCCTAAAAGCCTTATGATCTGAGTATGGGTTGGGTTGAGCTAGATGTGCCAGTACAAGGTAAGGATTATGATTTGTAAGCTTACATATATGTGATAAGGAATATGTTGGTTCTTTATGCGCCTATGGTAATTTAGTACTTGTCATGTTGAAATACTTAAAAGTATGGATGTGATTATGAACAAGTGGAAAGGATTACTGAAAGTTGAAAATCGATGAAGAATGTGCTTTGGAAATATTTGACCATCTAGGTCATTATTACTCGAAAGTATATATGTGGCAGCCAAGTGTTGCGTTTAATGATATTATAGATCGAGATGAAGCTCTAGATTAACTTCATCGAACAGTTGAAATGAATGACCAATGATAGTGATTGAGAACACTTTGTTTTGCTTAAAACTTACTAAGCATTAAATGCTTACTCCGTTCTTTGAAACTCTGTTTTATAGATTTTGGTTCGTCAGCTATCGGACTCGGGATTATTGAAGTCGAAGTCGCCCACACTATCAAAACCCTTTTGGTACACTTTTGGTTGAACTCTGAAAATGGCATGTATAGGACTACCCTTTTGTTGTTGGTCATGTACCCTTCGGTTTTGTATAATTTTGGATAGCCATGCGAAAATGGCTTATATATGTTTGAGCATAATGTTATAATCATTTGGTATGGATATGGTTATTGAGAGGTGTGGATATGCTTAACAAGGATTGGCCATGGGAATGGTTAATCATTATCATAATTTGTGCTATTTATGCTAAAAGGGCTAGTTGAATCATGGAAACTATGAAATAGGTAAACTCTACCTTAAAGGCAGATGCTGACAGCAGCAGTGATGTAGATTTGGAAAATCACTAAAAATAGTAGGAATGGAATTAAATAGTGAATAAATTATTTAAATGAACCTTGATGAATCCACTTTCATATCGAAGAAACGAAACGGTCATATGAGTGGTATGTTAAGAGATAATTAGGTTTTCGTGAAACAGGGCCAGAACAGTTTCTGGATTCCCTGTTCCGACTTTGGAAATTCATTATAAATTAACCAGAGATAATTAGGAGTCATGCCATATATGTATAGATTCCTATATGAGTCTAGTTTCTATAGAAACAAACGGCATCAGTATTGAATCCCTGTACAGGGAGATATCCGAATTGTAATGTATGAAGGTCAGTGTAGTCGCACCCTATAATAGGGGAGACTTTAACTAATAAACTCCAAATTGTAATGGAAATATGAGTCTAGTTTTAGGGAAAAATCACGAAACTGATTTTCGAGTTGTGAAACTCAAGATATGATTTTTAAGGTGACAGCGACACAGTTAGCCAGCTGTCTGGAAATTTTTAAAAAGGACTGCGATAGTAAGCGAATTTAGTCTGTGAACCCCTCGTGTCCGACTCCGGAAACGGTCTCTGGTACGGGGCGTTACAATTTTATTGGTATCAGAGCTACGGTTTAGTCGATTCTAGGACTACCGTAATACGTTTGGGTCTAGCTATACATGCCATTATGTGAATATTTGATAGTGTGGTGATTTCTGACAATTGAAAATGTGTTTATTTATTGTAATGAATTCCGATCCCGATCGAGCTGTAGCAGATGGTATTGAGAGGACTGAGACATGCATATGATGTGTCAATATTGAGAAGGGTATAACATAAGTAAGTTCTTGAGTAATAGAGCTTAAATTATGATTTGATGAGATCATGTTTTAAGCAAATCAAAATCATGCTCTTTGTGTGTGGCTATTGAGCCGAAATTGCAAGAATGATAAGTGTCTTGTGTTTGAGTTTTGCTAATGAAAATGAAATACGAATGTGTCATGATTTATTGTTAAATGTGCATGGTTATTCGAATGATGTCCGGGCTAAGTCCCGAAGGCTTTGTGCTAAGTGACCATATCCGGACTAAGATCCGAAAGGCATTTGTGCGAGTTACTAATTCCGGGCTAAGCCCGAAGGCATTGGTGCAAGTTACTAAATTCGGGTTAAGTCCCGAAGGCATTTGTACGAGTTACTATAACCGGGCTAAGTCCCGAAGAGCATTCATGCTAGTGATGTATCCGGGCTAAGTTTCGAAGAGCATTCGTGCTAGTGATGTATCCGGGCTAAGTCCCGAAGAGCATTCATGCTAGGGATGTATCCGGGCTAAGTTCCGAAGAGCATTGTGCTAGTGATATATCCGTGCTAAACCCCGAAGAGCATTCGTGGTGGTGTTATATCCGGGCTAGGTCCCGAAGAGCAATCATGCTGGTGACGTGTATTCGGGCCTTCGTGCCTAGTAGGCTTCGTGCTGGTAATTTGAGCAAAGTTTAAGTATTCATTACTATACGAATTCAAATTTAAATGAGATGATATGTTTAAAAGTGTACATACATGATGTTTATAGACTTGGTTATGTCATTTCAATGTGTAATAACGAATGAATAAGAGCACTATGTGTGTGAATGATTAGAGGCACTGTGTGTGTGCGAATTCCTTTAATCGAGCACTATGAGTGCGAGATCGGTCAGTGGGCACTAAGTGTGTGAAGTGGAATTCATGTAAGACCTCGTCTGGGACGAAGGCATTGATTTGAGATAGTGTGTAAGACCATGTCTGGGACATGGCATCGGCTCGATATGTGAGCATATGTAAGACCATATCTAGGATATGGCATTGTAAGAGCTATATGTGCTTAATGAGTATCCGTAATGATTTCGAATGATTCAATGGGTATCGTTAACAGTGATTAAATGTGCTAAATGAATTCAATGTTCAGGTATGTGGAAATTGATTTTCTTTTGGAAATGAGTTAAGTTGAATATTGAGATGTGATAAAGTTATAAAGGATATTTATTGGGATGTTTGAGTATATGTGTACTTTCGGTTAGGTTACAGCTTATACATGAATGAAAATGTGGGTTACAAATATGTGGGTTGATGATGTGAATTATACATGTTAATATGTGCTTAATATGTGTTTGAAATGCATTTGTGAATTAAATTAAGTGATTATTGCTTATGAAATCAAGAAAATGAGATATATGTGCATACTTGTAGAAATGTTTATGTATTTGTTTTAAGATAAGAAAATGATTTTATAGATCGATGAGAAATCAATAATGAATTACAATTGCTATCGATGAGCTAATGTTTATATGAATATAATTCAATAAGAGGACTTTATCCTAAACTATGCATCGGTAGAAATTTTCGGGGACGAAAATCCCTAAAGGGGGGAAGAGTTGTGACACCCCTAAAGTGACCATAGTCGGAAAGCGGTCTCGGGACCGCTAGACCGAGTCACCAAATTATTTGAATGTGATAATTATTGCCTAAAATATGTGAATGTAAATGTGTGAAAGTTTTAAGCTTCGATTTAGTTAATTGCATGTGAATTTAGTTGATAGGACTTATGTGAGAAAATTTAGAAATGTGCTAGGCAAATGCAAGTGGCCTAATAGTGCATGTAATCAAAGGGGTGGACTTGCATGTCAATTTCCCCCCATTTAAGTACTAGTGGCCGGCCATGACAAGGGATGATGGGCAAAACATGTCATGAACCATGTTGTGTTAATGGAAAAATAAAATAAGAAGCATGGGCAAAACATGTCATGAAACATGTTGTGTTAATGGAAGAATAAAATAAGAAGCATGGGCAATAAACTAATAAGAAATTGAAGGAAGAAAACAAAGAGAAAAAAATGTGTTCATCATTCTCATGCATGACCAAAAAAAAAGAAAAAAAAAAGAAGAGAAAAGCTCTCATGTTGTTCTTGGCCGAATAGGAGAAAGAAAAAGAAGGAAAAAGAGCTTTGAGGAAATCGGCTATGGTGGTTTGATAGACTAAGGTATGTTTGATGATGTTCCATGAGATGCATGCATGTTTTAGTAGTTAGCTTGAGTTCTAAATAGCCCATGGTTCAAATCTTTACTATGTCATGGAGATGATATTCGGCCAAGGTGGATTGGTGTTGATATCATTTGCATGCTAAAAGTTGGCCATATGACCTATCAAACTCCTTGTCATATTCGGCCATAAGCTAGCAAAATGAGACTTTAATGAGTTAAATTTGTTTGAATTAAGCTCAAGAGCAAAGGGGAACTAAATCCGATAAAGGGAAGGAAAAAGTGGTCGAATAGCCGCCGAAATCGTTCGACAACATGCGAGGTAAGTTTTAAGTGATTAAACGTTGAGTAAATTCAATCATAATAGGACATAATGAGTTGATTTAATAAGATATGATGTGGCCATGATGTCTTAAACTCAAATGGTAAGTTCATATGTGTTTGGACTTGGAAATTTAAGAGCAAATTGTAATAATTTGCTTTGGACAGCAGCAGTAACGTGATTTTAGAAAATCACTATAAATTGTTGGTGTGGAATTATAGGCTGAATAAAATATGTAATCAATGCTTAATTAGTCTAGTTTCTTATAAAAGAGACCTTGTGAGCAAAGAAATTTCCTATAAAGAGATATTTAAAGTTGTGTGAGACGGTATCAGAATGACTCCGAAATCCCCTGTTCTGTTTTTAGAAAATCATTATAAATTGTACAAAAATGGTTATAAGATAAAATTTATATGCTTAGACTCCTTAATGAGTCTAGTTTCAAATGAAATCAAATACAACACATTTTGAATTCTGTAAAATGAGAAATTTGATTCGTAGTGAAGAGTGGTCAGATTAGTCAAACAGTGAAACAGGGGAAATTTTAAGAAAAATCTGGTATTGATTGGCCAAACCTAAAATTCTGGAAATTTTATGGATGGAAGATATACGAGTCTATATTCAGGAAAAATTAACGGCAAGTGATTTGGAGTTTTGTAGCTCTGGTTATAAATAATTTAGTGACCATTGCTCAGGAAAACAGCTCGTAGTGAATATGTGATTTTGTTGTAAACATGGATAAAACTTGTTTTAGTTGCTCATAAGCTATTGATTAAACCCATACTTGAATTCTAAATCGTGATATTGTAAGCTTATGAGTATTCGAATATGAAATGATAGTATGGCGTAAAATTGAATTATTCATTGGAAAGTGATGGATGTGGATTCGGCCAAGACCAAGTCTGTACATGATAGTATATGTGGTATGTGAAGTATATTTGAATAAATGTGAAAGTGTATTTATGTGATAAGGCCTAATGGCCAATGTGATGAATGTGAAAGTGTATATATATGCGATAAGGCCTAATGGCCGATGTGATGAATGTGAAAGTGTATATATATGTGATAAGGCCTAATGGCCGATGTGATGAATGTGAAAGTGTATATATGTGATAAGGCCGAATGGCCAATGTGATGAATGTGAAAGTGTATATATATGTGATAAGGCCGAATGGCCAATGTGATGAATGTGAACATGCATGTATGAGATAAGGCCGAATGGCCAATGTGATGAATGTGAAAGTGTATATATGTGATAAGGCCGAATGGCCAATGTGATGGATGTGGAAGTGTATAAATGTGATAAGTCCCGAAGGGCAATTGTGTCAGTACTATATCCGGGTTAAAACCCCGCAGGCTTTATGCGAGAATATTATCCTGATTAATGTCCGTAGGTTTCGTGCTCGTCCTATATCCGAGCTTTAAAGACCCGACGGCTAAATGCTAGGATTCAAGTAAGACTTTGATATTGAGTATCTGCATTAAGTTACCATCAAATAAGTATTATGTATTCAAGATGTTCAGGTACGTATTACTTACTCATCGGTGGAGTGATTTCGAGGTGAATTATCAGTATCAAAGAGGTAGGTAAATGTGATTAATATTATAACTCCAAATGTGAGAATGATCTAATTGGTAATGGTATGTTTGTATAATAAAGTATGCGATGAAATATTCTTATGTATTAGTGCATATTCTGCCCAAAAGCCTTATGATCTGAGTATGGGTTGGGTTGAGCTAGATGTGCCAGTACAAGGTAAGGATTATGATTTGTAAGCTTACATATATGTGATAAGGAATATGTTGGTTCTTTATGTGCCTATGGTAATTTAGTACTTGTCATGTTGAAATACTTAAAAGTATGGATGTGATTATGAACAAGTGGAAAGGATTATTGAAAGTTGAAAATCGATGAAGAATGTGCTTTGGAAATATTTGACCATCTAGGTCATTATTACTCGAAAGTATATATGTGGCAGCCAAGTGTTGCGTTTAATGATATTATAGATCGAGATGAAGCTCTAGATTAACTTCATCGAACAGTTGAAATGAATGACCAATGATAGTGATTGAGAACACTTTGTTTTGCTTAAAACTTACTAAGCATTAAATGCTTACTCCGTTCTTTGAATCTCTGTTTTATAGATTTTGGTTCGTCAGCTATCGGACTCGGGATTATTGAAGTCGAAGTCGCCCACACTATCAAAACCCTTTTGGTACACTTTTGGTTGAACTCTGAAAATGGCATGTATAGGACTACCCTTTTGTTGTTGGTCATGTACCCTTCGGTTTTGTATAATTTTGGATAGCCATGCGAAAATGGCTTATATATGTTTGAGCATAATGTTATAATCATTTGGTATGGATATGGTTATTGAGAGGTGTGGATATGCTTAACAAGGATTGGCCATGGGAATGGTTAATCATTATCATAATTTGTGCTATTTATGCTAAAAGGGCTAGTTGAATCATGGAAACTATGAAATAGGTAAAGTCTACCTTAAAGGCAGATGCTGACAGCAGCAGTGATGTAGATTTGGAAAATCACTAAAAATAGTAGGAATGGAATTAAATAGTGAATAAATTATTTAAATGAACCTTGATGAATCTACTTTCATATCGAAGAAACGAAACGGTCATATGAGTGGTATGTTAAGAGATAATTAGGTTTTCATGAAACAGGGCCAGAACAGTTTCTGGATTCCCTGTTCCGACTTTGAAAATTCATTATAAATTAACCAGAGATAATTAGGAGTCATTCCATATATGTATAGATTCCTTTCTAAGTCTAGTTTCTATAGAAACAAACTGCATCAGTATTGAAGCCCTGTACAGGGAGATATCAAAATTGTAATGCATGAAGGGCAGTGTAGTCGTACCCTGTAACAGGGGAGAATTTAACTAATAAACTGTACTAATTGGCCCGACCAAAAATTCTAGAAAACAATATGTAGATGGAAATATGAGTCTAGTTTCAGGGAAAAATCACGAAACTGATTTTCGAGTTGTGAAACTCAAGATATGATTTTTAAGGTGACAGCGACACAGTTAGCCAGCTGTCTGGAAATTTTTAAAATGGACTGCGATAGTAAGCAAATTTAGTCTGTGAACCCCTCGTGTCCGACTCCGGCAACGGTCTCGAGTACGGGGCGTTACACACCCCCTCAAGGGTTTCGGCTTTTTCTTAAAACATGTATGATTAACGCAAATTATTTCAACAACTTACCTATCGTTGTTCGGCTTAAAAGAGTGCGCCTATCCACTATCCTAACGCCGATCTACCGTACTTGTGAAAAGAAACAGATTCCAACAACCCAAGTTTCTGCTTCCTCCACCACAGCTTTATAGATTTCAGTTTTTATAAGTAAGTAAGAGAAGAGAAGTTCGGCTACCACAAGATTCGGCTCTTGGAGATTATAGGAGATGGTAACAATAATGGATGCGACAGAGAAGGAAGGGTATGAGTTCGATTATGAGGAAAAGAGAAGATAGAAGAAGGAAAAGGATGAGAAAAGAGGTAGTATTTGGCTATGGAGAAAACGGCACAGTGATAGGTTTCTACGTTCGGCTAAAAGACAAAGAAAAGATGAGCAAAAGAAGAGATGAGCAGAGAATTCGGTTGTGTGGTTGTGAAGTCAGCACAGGTGTAGTCTTCGGTTTTTAGCAAAAATAAAGGGGAAGAGAAGAGAAACCTAATTTTCGGCAGAACAAACTAAATAACCTAATCCCGAAATACAAAAGAATTCGGCAGCCCTGGACCAAATGCCGAAATTCCCAACATAAGGTGCCCTAGCCGAATGTGCACTTGCAGCGTCCCCTAAACGGCCAACTCCTACTTCCTACTCAGATTCCTTGATTTTCTCCCCTTATCAGCTCCTAAATCCTCTCCCTTATCCCCTCCTTACTCAATCACCTGAGCAACTCAAACTCCTCCTAACAGTCTTTTACTTGAGTTCCATTGCTCACCCTTTCTCAACATAAAAATAATTCCCTTAATATGCTCCCATTGTGACTTGAACCTTGGTTCTCCCTAGCATCCACACGCCACTTTTATAGCCTTCCTAGTGGCGTCACATGCCACTTTGCCACCAGCTTCCTTGTGTTTTGTTTTGCCCAATTAATACTTAAAAGCCCAGTTAACCAGAACCCTTTTTTTTCTTATAGAACTAAAATTAACTAAAGTTACCGATTTTAACTTAAGCTTAGGCCTTCTAGAGGCCCACTAACATAATTAAACCTACGCCAAACAGACAGAACACAGAAATTTTTAAATTTTGCCAACATTCACAGAATTCCCAAAAATTGGGGTGTTACAACTCTACCCTCTTTAAAGAAATTTCGTCCTCGAAATTTACCTGATCCAAACAGATGAGGGTATTGCTGTTGCATCGCCTCTTCTGGCTCCCAAGTAGCTTCTTCTCTGCCATGATTATGCCAAAGCACTTTCACTAAAGGGATAGATTTCCTTCTGAGAACCTTAACATCTCAAGCCAATATCTGCACAGGCTCCTCCTTAAAGGTCAAATCAGTCTGAACTTCAATTTCTACAATTGGCATGACATGAGTAGGGTCAGAACGATAACGCCTTAACATGGAGACATGAAAAACATCATGAATCCTGTCTAACTCTAGAGGCAATTCCAATTGATAAGCTACTGGGCCTACTCACTTCAAAACCCGATAAGGCCCAATGAACCGCGGACTCAGCTTGCCCTTCTTACCAAACCTTAATATCTTCTTCCAAGGAAAAACCTTTAAGAAGAACATATCACCTACTGAGTACTCAATCTCATTACGCTTCAAATCTGTATACGACTTTTGCCTATCATATTCTTCTTTTAACCGATCCCTCATTATTCTGACCTTATCCTCAGTATCAGCTACCAACTCTGGTCCAAGAACTTGTCGCTCTCCTAGTTTAGTCCAACAACTAGGTGTACGACACCTTCGTCCATACAGTGCTTCATACGGTGCCATTCGAATACTCACCTGGTAACTATTATTGTACGCAAATTCTACCAACGGCAAGTAATCCTCCCAACTACCTCGAAAGTCAATCACGCAACCCCTCAACATGTCCTCCAGAATCTGAATAACCCTTTCCAACTGGCCATCAGTTTGGGGATGGAAAGCCGTACTAAAGTTAAATCGCGTCCCTAACGCCTCATACAACTTTTGCCAAAACCGGATGTGAATCTGGGATCCCGGTCAAAGATAATCGAAACTGGGACTCCATGAAGTCGCACAATCTCTGCCACATACAACTTGGCTAACTTTTGAAGTGAGAAGTCAGTACGCACAGGTATGAAATGGGCCGATTTGGTCAACCTATCCACAATCACCCACTCCGAGTCTTTCTTCGTTGGTGTCAAAGGCAGCCCACTAACAAAGTCCATGGTTACCCTCTCTCACTTTCAAAGTGGTATCTTCACTGGCTGTAATAGTCCAGAAGGTAATTGATGCTCACCTTTCACTTGCTGGCATGTCAGACATTTCCCTACAAACTCCGTTACTTCTCGTTTAAGTCCAGGCCACCAGTACAATTCTCGCAAGTCGTGATACAACTTATTCCCTCAAGGATGCATGGCACAAAGTCCCCCATGAGCTTCCTTCAATATTGCCTGCCTCAAGTTAGAGTCCTTCGGAACACAAATTCTTCCGCGGAAACACAGAACTCCTTCACCATTTAACCCAAACTCAGAAGTTTCCCCTTCCTTAACTTGTTGAAAACGAGCGACCAAAGACTCATCGTTCAACTGCTTTTCCTTAATCTGTTCCACCCAGGTTGGTCTCACTTGCAACTCAGCCAACATACTTCCATCATTATACAGACTCAGACGAGCAAACATTGCTCTCAGATCAGATACAGTTCTACGACTTAGAGCGTCGGCTACCACATTAGCCTTGCCTGGGTGATACTCGATCAAACAGTCATAATCCTTAAGCAACTCAATCCATCTCCTTTGCCTAAGGTTCAGCTCCTTCTGAGTCAAAAAATACTTAAGACTCTTATGGTCTGTGTATATAATACACCTTTCTCCGTACAAGTAATGTCTCCAAACCTTAAGTGCAAATATCACTGTTGCCAACTCCAAATAATGAGTAGGATAGTTCCCCTTGTGAGGCTTAAGCTGTCGTGATGCATATGCAACCACCTTACCCTCTTGCATTAACACGCAGCCCAAACCTACATGTGATGCGTCACTGTACACAGTAAAATCCTTCCCAGACTCTGGCTGAATTAACACAGGTGCTTCAGTCAGAACTTTTTTCAACTTCTCAAAAGCTTCCTGCTGCTTCCTCGTCCATACGAACGGTACTCCTTTCCTTATGAGTTTTGTCAAGGGTGCTGCCATCATAGAAAAACCTTCCACAAACCTTTTGTAGTATCCTACCAATCCTAGGAAACTCTGTATTTCCGACACTGACCTTGGAAGCTTCCACTCCAAAACCGCTTCAATTTTCCGAGGATCCACCTTAATCCCCTCAGCAGAGACCACATGTCCTAAGAAGGTTACCTCCCTCAACCAAAATTCACACTTGCTGAACTTCGCATAGAGTTCCTTCTCCCTCAACACTTGCAGCACTATACGGAGATGCTCATCATGCTTCGCTTCCGTTTCAGAATATACCAAGATATCATCAATAAAGACGATTACGAACTGATCCAAAATGGTTGGAATACATGATTCATCAGATCCATAAATGTTGTAGGAGCGTTAGTCAGTCCAAATGGCATAACCAAAAACTTTTAATGACCATACCGAGTCCTGAATGCCGTTTTATGGATATCTGCCTCCTTGACCCTTAACTGATGATATCCAGATCGAAGGTCGATCTTGGAAAATACAGAAGCTCCTCTAAGCTGGTCGAACAGATCGCCAATCCTTGGCAGTGGATACTTATTCTTAATCGTCAGTTTGTTCAATTGGCGATAATCAATGCACATCCGCATCGTACCATCCTTCTTTTTCACGAATAGCACCGGTGCTCCCCATGGAGACACGCTTGGCCTAATGAAGCCCCTATCCAACAACTCTTGAATTTGTGCTTTAACTCCACTAGCTCCTTCGGTGCCATCCTATACGGTGCGATAGACACGGGTGCCGTTCCAGGCAACAAGTCGATTCCAAACTCAACTTCTCAGTTCGGAGGAAATCCTGGAAGCTCCTCCGGAAAAACATCTTGGAACTCTTTTACGGTCCTAACCTTATCCACCGTCAGTCCCTCCTCTTCTGACTAACTTACAAATGCCCAATAGGCCTCACAACCGTTCCGAATCCACTTTTTGGCTCTTAATGCCGACACCACATTGGGCAAATAATCCCTTCGCTCACCTATCACCATAACCTCCTCATCCTCCGTGGTTCTTAACACCATTCGTTTAGCAGCACAATCCAAAGTCGCCTTATGCTTAACAAGCCAGTCCATTCCCAAAATGAGATCAAACTCTTCGAACGGTAACTCCATCAGATCTCCAAGGAAAATCTTACCTTGAGTTTCTAAGGGTACATCCCTATACAGTTTGTCTACCCTAACCGAGTGACCTAAAGGACTTAGCACAGATACCCCACTCACAATCTTCTCAGAGTGCACACCCAACGACCTAGATATGGCACATGCAACATAAGAATGAGTAGATCCAATATCCACCAAAGCAGTATATGGCATGCGAGAAACCAAAAACGTACCAGTTATGACGTCAGGTGCGTCGCCCTCCTCTCGACGACGAGCTGCATACACCAACGCTGGCTATTAAGCTTCAGCATTTCTGGCACCCCTGCCAGGTGCCCCTCGACCTCGACCATTTCTATTTCCGCCCCTACCTTGTCCATGTCCTCTTAGTGGTTGTGGTCCACCTCTCATGGGTTGAGCAACCCTCTGTACAACAACTTGAGCCTGATCAGCTTTCTGAGGACAGTCCTTAACTCTATGCTCCATAGATCCGCATCGGAAACAAGCACCAGAATGTTTCCTACACTCGTCCAAATGTGCCTTACCACAATCTCCACAGATTTTTGGTCTAACAACATTCATCGGCACTGCTCAAACTGGTTCCTCCACTCTTGCTCTCTTAACATTTCTATTAGCACCACCCGAGGGTCCTGAATCCCTTTGAAAACGGTTCTGATCCTTCTCCCGATTCTGCTTTTCAGCATGCTTAACCTCTTCAGCTATCTTCGCCTTCTCCACCAAGACCGCAAAGTCTCGGTCCCTCTACGGAGCAATCAACACCCTAAGGTCATCTCTAAGACCATCCTCGAAGCGCACACTTCACTCATATTCTGTAGCGACTATGCCCACGGCATACCGGCTCAGCTTCGTACGCAGCAACTGTTTTACCTCCTTGCACCAGATTCAAGAATTCCTTTTTGCGGGCGTCCACATAACTCGCCCCAATATACTTCCCTTTAAAGGCCGTCCTAAACAGTTCCCAAGTTACCCTCTCAACTGGGGTCCCTTCTCTCACAGTGAGCCAACACTGATAAGACTCGTCTCGTAGCAACGATACGACTCCCTTCAACTTCTACTCCACAGAGCAGTCCAAGTCATCCATAATCCGTTCTGTGGCCTCCAACCAATATTTTGCCACATTCGGGGCTACACCAGACACGCCCCTAAAAATCTCCGCTCCGTTAGATCGAAGTCGTTCAGAAATAGATCCTCGAATTTCATTGCCCGTACTTGCCCCGGCAACCCTTTTCAGAACACAAAGCATTGCCTGTGACAGGGCATCATCCCTGACACCACGGTCATGAGACTCCACCTCAGTTGCCGGTGGTACTGGTGCATCCACCGCCGGCATATGTCTCAAAGATGAAGATCTCGCTCAAGCACTTCCTCGACCCCGTCCACGGCCTCTTCCACGAGCGGCTCTTGTACTCATACCGTATTATCTATTTATGAATTTTTATGCATTAATTCAATATTCCAGTGTTTATTACAGATGTTTTATGAATCAGACAGTAATTCAGAGTTTGTTTTCGCAGAATCGAAGTCTAGCTATAGTTTTAGTCTATTATCAAGTTTTCCTATGGGTTCAGTATCATCCTACCCTAGTAGGATTTCAGTACAGACAGATAATTTAGGGAAAAATATTCAGAAAGGTTCAGAGTAATACTTACAGGCTTGGGCCGGAGATTCAGAATGCCACCTTCGAAAGATCTAAATTTTGAAAACTCAGTTTTTTTTTCCAATCTTTATAAAATTTTGTTTTTGAAAATCTTTGTTTTTGTAAACCCATTCTACAGCTGAGTTGTCACAACCTGACTCTGATTCCACTAAATGTAACACCCCAAACCCAGCCTAGACGTTATGGTCGAATCCGACGTGCCACATCGAAGCGTTCAAAACATTTTATATTGTTGATCTAGAAAAACTTACTTAGTGTTTTAAAAGATAATTTCATTGTAGGTTAAAGTGAATGGAAGCTGTGCACCAGGTAGGAAACCGGGAAAGAGGAGGTGAGTCCATCGGACTGCTTAAGTACCAAACTCCTTTCGGATCAAATCCTAGACATGCACACCGCCATTTCCACACCTTAACGTCATGCATATTTCCAGGAAACCAATTTGATTAAGTCCTTTTTAGGAAAAGTGATTAATTTTGGAAAAATATTTTCATTATGGAAGCTTTGCTTGTTGTCGTGTTATTTTGAAATCAATTACTGTTTTTGAAGCTCGCCCTAAAGCTATCCAATTTCAGCAGTTAAATATAAGTAATACCTATCTTAATAAAATGTATTAAACCCATCAAAAAATAAATAACTAAACGGCCTTATTACAATTTAAAAAAAAAACCCAAAACCTTAAACGTAAATAAAAAGGATGTCCAGTTCACCAGAATAAAATCAACTTGCAGAACGTGTAGCCACTCCGAATCCCTCACAGCTCCAAGCCCACTATGGTTGGGGATTACCTGCGTGGATGAAAATAAAATGGTGAGTTTGGGGAAACTCAGTGTGTAAATTAACCCAACCATAGCTTATATCAGCTCAAACCACAGAAACAGAATAAGTTGACCTTAGCCCAGAATAAAATTCAGAATAAAGCCCATAGGCCCATACAGAACAGAAAAGATATTACATGTTTATGCAAAACCCAACCCATATCCAACCATATGCACCCCCATACCAACCTTTCACCATGTGGGGAGACTACTCGACCCACCCAACCGCTACACGCCACAGAAATATGTAGCATGGCTGCAGAACAGATAATGTGACAGAGTCACCAGATACAGATAATCGTGGCAGAGCCACTAGAACAGATATATGTGGCAGAGCCACCAGATCAGATAATTGTGGCATAGCCACCAGGACACTTCCTCCATAATATAACCCATGTCCCCATGCAACAGATATACAATCATGGCATACATCAAACGGAATCAGATCATCATACTTTTCAGTCAAAAGTACCCTAAAGGTATAATGGTAATTTTGCACCTAGAGTTATAACAGTAATTTTCCATACATACGGGTATTCAAGTAATTTAACTATTCTTAAGGTTTTCATGCATAACATAGCCATTTACGTACGACCAGAAACACTTACCGTGTTTTCTTACCGAATTGGGCCCGTTGGCCCATTATCTCGATTTAGGCCCATTGAGCCCAAAAATATTGAAATGCACGAAATTGTGCACTTTGCAACCTTATCACTTTAATTCACCGTATACATCAAACTATTAATCTCACGAGCATTCGCACACTCACAAGTTCTCAAAATACTGGCTTTTCGGTATTTCGACTTTTCGGCTTTTGCCGATCTAGTCTATAAGAGGGTGTCCGTTACACACCTGTTTGCAATGATATGCTGACGAGATCACCACATGAACTGCCAACAATTGGATTACTAACACGTTAATCTAACTATCGAAAATCAACTACGCATTAACTCCTTACCACATTTGGCCAACCATACCTAAAACCCTATTGCTCTTACCTTCATGCCGAAATGTGGATTAGATCCAAGGATCCAACCGAATAGTCTTCAAGTCCTTCACTGCATGCTCCTTTGTCCATGCTAATGCTTACACATTTAAAAAAGAAAGAGGCATAATGTCCTTAGTCCAAACGTTAGCCACCCCCTCAAGGGTTTCGACTTTTTCTTAAAACATGTATGATTAACTCAAATTAATTCAACAACTTACCTATCGTTGTTCGGCTTAAAAGAGTGCGCCTATCCACGATCCTAACCCCAATCTACCGTACTCGTAAAAAGAAACAGATCCAACAACCCAGGTTTCGGCTTCCTCTACCACAGGTTTATAGATTTTGGTTTTTATAAGTAAGTAAGAGAAGAGAAGTTCGAGTACCACAAGATTCGGATCTTGGAGAATATGGGAGATGGTAACAATAATGGATGCGATAGAGAAGGAAGGGTATGAGTTCGATTATGAGGAAAAGAGAAGATAGAAGAAGGAAAAGGATGAGAAAAGAGGTAGTATTCAGCTATGGAGAAAATGACACAGTGAGGGGTTTCTAGGTTCGGCTAAAAGACAAAGAAAAGATGAGCAGAAGAAGAGATGAGCAGAGAATTCGGTTGTGTAGTTGTGAAGTCGGCACAGGTGTAGCCTTCAGTTTTTAGCAACAATAAAAGGGAAGAGAAGAGAAACCTAATTTTCGGCTGAACAAACTAAATAACCTAATCCCGAAATACAAAAGAATTCGGCAGCCCTGGACCAAATGTCGAAATTCCCAACATAAGGTGCCCTAGCCGAATATGCACTTGCAAAGTCCCCTAAACGGCCAACTCCTACTTCCTACTCAGATTCCTTGATGTTCTCCCCTTATCAGCTCCTAAATCCTCTCCTTTATCCCCTCCTTACTCAATCACCTGAGCAACTCAAACTCCTCCTGACAGTCTTTTACTTAAGTTCCATTGCCTACCCTTTCTAAACATAAAAATAATTCCCTTAATATGCTCCCATTGTGACTTGAACCTTGGTTCTCCCTAGCATCCACACGCCACTTTTATAGCCTTCCCAGTGGCGTCACATGCCACTTTGCCACCAGCTTACTTGTGTTTTATTTTGCCCAATTAATACTTAAAAGCCCAGTTAACTAGAACCCCTTTTTCTTATGGAACTAAAATTAACTAAAGTTACCGAGTTTTAACTTAAGCTTGGGCCTTCTAGAGGCCCACTAACATAATTAAACCTACGCCAAATAGACAGAACACAGAAATTTTTAAATTTTGCCAACATTAATAGAATTCCTGAAAACTGGGGCATTACAATTTACCCATGCATGGGTTTCTTGAATTTTGATGGATTATGGAGGAATATGAAAGATGAATGTGTATTAAACATCTTTTCCTAGTTGATTTTCATGAAAAACCCTTATAGGGACTATTTTGCAAAAGATGTAAATGTGTGGTAGAAATGAGAAAATAATGAAAAATGTGGGCCACCATAAGAAGGAAAAGTGTACAGCTGGGCTTGGGTAAGATAAAAAGTGCATGAGTTTCATTATACGAGCCTAGGGACGAAATAGTAAAAATGAGAAAGGTTAGAGGCAAAACGTTCATTTGGACCGGTGTCGATATTAAACTTGAAATGTATAATGTGGGGTATTAATGAGTTAATTTTGCTTTTATAGACCCCGAGGAACAAATTTTGGAGGTCGATCGTGGTAAACCCAAGGTTTCGAAATAACCGAAATATATCTCTGAAACGAATACCAAGTAAGTTTGGATAACTTAAAGTAAACCCTTAATAATGCTTGATGATTTAATTTATTATTGGCATGAAATATCATAGAAATGCATATTGATGATAACATGTGAAAAATATCTCGGTTGAGGTTGACAAAGCGAATTCGATTGATAAACCCTCATTGACATGTGAACTGAGATCCTGTATGTGTCGCAGTAAGTATTTAGCCGAGACTGATAATCCGTGATCTCAAGTATGAAAAGGAATCTAGCTCGGACGGGTAATCCTGACATCACCTTATGAGTTTATATGATGGGGGATTTAGCCTGGTTGGTAATCTTGTCATATGATGTGAGGTTCGCGAGAGTGTATATATGAAATGATCGGTCGTATGAATTGACGGATAATGGGTATTCCATCGATATTTCCTAGAAACTCAACGAGATTAACATGGTATACATATGTGAATGAAATGTTGAATGATGAGCTCATCTAGTTAAATTACATGATACATGATTATGTGACTAACTCATTGATTAAGTGCATGTGATAGGAAATCATTTCATAATGGATGATTTCATGATTTAAGTATGGATGTATGCTAATTACTCAGTAAGTTTACTTTCCAGTTATTCAAGCTTACTAAGCTTGTAAATGCTTACCCCTCTCTTTTTCCCTGTCTCGTAGAGCTTGAGGACTCGTAAAGACTGGAAGACGATATGAGAGTCAACACACTATCAATTAGACAAGCTTTGGTATAAAGACTTTGTTTATTTTGTTCAATGGCATGTATACTATTTTTGAGTATTTTGTTATATGTCTCATTTAATTTGCCAAGTAAATGCATGTAAAAATCTGTTTATCTTTTTCTATATGGCCATGAAAATTGGCTTAATTTAAGTAGGCTACGACCTACGATTTTATGCATGGTTTTCGTTACAAAAGATGGGTTGCTATAAATTGGCAATGAGTCACATGAATGAGCCAATTTCGGATGGATTAAAGTAACATGGGAACCCATAACACTAAAGGGGAAATAACCATTTATGTATGAAGCTAATGATATGAGGTTTCCATACAACTATTTTCCTTAAGATTATTTACAAGTGTAAAATTATGTTTTCTCTCAAACTTGGTAACCACTAGGCACAAGTAGTAGAAAGGGGTGACTAAAGGCTTGGAAAATAGCCTAATAGAGTCCACATGGTTGGACATACAGGCGTGTGTCTAGGCCATGTGTGACACACGGTTTCCTCCCATGGGTGTATGCTATGGTCGTGTGTCCCCTACACTCAAAATTTTAGCTTAAAATTGTACACGGATAGGCCACACGGGCGTGCGCCATGGCCGTATTAAAATGACAGTGTCGTCCACGGGCAGGCAGTACAGGCGTATGCCATGGCCGTGCCCCAAGATACACTGGCGTGTGAGTCTACCGGCCCACCTACACAGGCGTGTGTCCCTTTATGTTAAGGAAAATTTTCTGATAAGCCCAAGGTTAATCGAACGTGTCCGTATTTGTCCCGCACTGCCTCTTGATATGTTATAGGTCTTGAAAGCCTATACAAGGGATGAAATGTTCATGATTGAAAAGTTTTAAATTCGAATGAAATTTTGTGACCCGAGTTAGTATACTGAAGGTGTAAAGTTCCGGTAATGCCTTGAGCCCTATCCTGGTGTTGGATACGGGTGAGGGGTGTTACAAAGTATTGTAGTTATTGTGGTCTATGGCAAGAGGATGTTCTACACTTAAGGGAAATGCGAACAAGGCAAATTACGAAAAGGTAATCCTTCCATTACTTAAACCATGTGAGATTTTATCTGCCAGAGTGGCATAGAACCCCGATAGTAATACTAATGAAAGGAACGTGAGCAAGTCTTATAAGATTAGGGTAAAGAAAGAGCCCACTATGGACTAAACAGATATGGAGACACACCGAGGACCTTTAGAAGGGTAGGCCTAAAAGACTACATCATAATACTATGGTGGGTAAAGGGATCCACGTTAAGAATAAGTGGAAGAATAAAAAAAAAGAAATAGTAGTGTCCAAAGAGTTGGCGACACTTTCGAAAAGCTGTCAAGACCGAGTCAAAGATGATAGATCGTCTAGGGAAACATCACCTAACGATCTATTCGCCAGTAGACAAGGTTGGATTAAGCCAAAGCCTTTATTTTGTGTTTAAAAGGAATTTCCTAATACAAGCAAGGAGTTATTATATCTAGACCTATTTACTTAAAACCCTACAGGACGGGGTCTATTTCCGTGTAGAGTGGAAACTCACTAAGTTCATTCGAACTTACAAGAGTTGGATTTAAGGTTGCAGGATTTGCAAACTGAGGAACTCGAGGAGGGATTGAGCAAGATGGTGATAAGTAAAGAGTCATCAAAAGAAAGTGTCATGCACATCGGAAGGGAGTACATTTAAGAACTTCGCCAATTGGGCAATTATGTTGTATTTATTTAAATCCCTTAGAGTTCGAAGTTTAGACGGTGAACTTTATTTTTAAATATTGTCACCACTTTAAATTTGATAAATAGGTAATACATTTACATTATGTTTTTAACTTAACGAGATCTTAGAATGAGCGATAACCTAATTTCGTTGTGACGCCACACCCAGATCCAGACTGTAACAGTCCATTTTCAATGAGATCAGAACAATGGTTTCGAGACCATAGATTCGAGCCAAAAATAAAATTTTATTTTATTTTATTTTATGGTTTAAATCTTGATAGTAAGGACACATGAAAATTTTGATACGATAATTTTACCGATTATGTGTTTAATTAGGGAAAGTACTAAATTGCATAAAATGCAAAAGTTGGGTTCTAGTAGCTATAGGTATCAAATAGCTATGGAATTCAAAACTTAAGATCTTATATGGTAATTAAACCATTGAAGAGTAGTTAGTAGATATTTTAATGACTCCTCCATGGAAAAATTTGAAAAGGGTAGGGACTAAATTGGAAATCAATAAAATTAATAGATGATAATTAATTAAAAAGAAAACAATCATCTATTTTCATATCATCTTCCCCAATTTTTCTATGGAAACCCTAGGAGAGAGGAAGAAAACTTTTCAGGCTTAATAAGGTATGAAATCAAGCCCCGTTTTTTGTAATTTCTATATTTTTAGAATCGGGATAACCTAATCTTTCTATTTAGAGGATTTATTTGAAAAGTTATCAAGGTATGAAATTTGGGTCATGGATGAATATGCTGAAAATTAGAAATTTATGGTAGAAAATTAAAAGTTATTCATAGATAAATAACTTCTACAAAGTAATTTTTGATGAAAACTTAATTTAGGGACTAAAATGAAAAAGAGGTAAAACCCATGGAAAATTATAAAATTTGTGAAATGAATGTGCTGTAAATGTAGTATATAAATTTTGGAAAGGGTTGGAAAGAGGGTTAAATTTCATGAATTTCATTTTCCGAGTATAGGGACAAAATTAAAATTTTTGAAAAATATAGGGGCAAAATGGTAATTTTTCCTAGGATGTAATAGGATGCAAATGTATATGAAATGTGATAGATTAATAGTTAAATTTACCCATATAGATCCAGAAAGACCAACTAGGGAACTAGATCGAGGAAAGCAAAAGGTTTCAGATTAGTTGAAATTCAAATACGAACCATTTTCAAGGTAAGTTTGTGTAACTTAAAAATGTATGCTGATATGCTTGAATTGAATTGCATGATTGTGTTGATATGTGTGAGATGATATATATACATAATGAAACAGTCTTAAGTTGTGTAATATGGACAAATTATCCTGTTCCGGTTGGATGTTGAATTTCAATGATAAGAATAATAGTGTATATGTTGCAGACAGAATTTAGCCCGGACGGGTAATTCTAATGTAAGCCTTCTTTAGCTTAGGTTCTAAATTAGATTTAGCTCAGATTGGTAATCCATATTAAGCTCTCTAGAGCATATACTATGGATAAGATTTATCTTGGACTGGTAATCCTATTGTAAAATGTATGGCTCAAGAGTGTGCCTTTTTATTATGTACCCTAATGTGTACTTTTGCACATGTGTATATTACTCGAACATCCATCGAGATTTCAATAGTTCGACAGAAAAGACTCTTGAACTGTGGAAAGGTGAAATTAATGGAAGCTTGTAATGTGATGAGCTCATCTATGTTACTTGATATTCATATGAGATTATGTGACTAGCTTGTTTAATAAATGTATGTGTTTAGGTAACTTACCCAAAATCGATGGAATGTAAATTTATGTATGCTTGTATTAATAAATATGACCGGTAAGTTTTTTTTTCGTTATACGAACTTATTAAGCATAAAATGCTTACTCCATTTAATTTTCCCTATTTTATAGTGCTCAAAGCTCGCAAAGGTTGGAAGCCGGTCGGAGCAATCATCACACTATCCACTATCTCATTTTGGTACAATGGCATGTATAAGCTTATTTGGCCAATGATGCCTTGTAATTGTTGTTTAGTAATCTAGCCATTGGAGTGGCTATTGCTGGTCTAAGTTTGGCTATTTTTGAAGTAATATTTTGGTAATCACATAAGTTCTTATTATGTGTTAGTTTGTTGGAATTATGTTAGCATATGAGTTTATGATAAGAGTAAGTTTATATCCTTTAATGCATGAGATAATACCACATGATTGATGGCTAAATTTATGTGAATATGATGTTGGATTGGTGGATACATACTTGTGAGTTTTGGTGTAGGAAAATGGTAAGTTTTGGGTAACAAATGAGGTTAGGAAATGGCTTTATTTTGTCTACACGGGTAGACACACGGGCGTGTGTCTTGGTCGTGTGTCACACACGACTTGTCCCATAGGCATGTGGTCTGACCATCTGTCCTCCGCATCTTAAAAATGAGAAACAAAATGCTCAGATTTGGGCATACGGGCAGAGACACGGGCGTGTGCCTCAGCCGTGTAGTTGACATGGCCTTGAACACGGGCATGTTACACGGCCGTGTGAAAACTGCACCTAAATTTTGAAAATAAAAATTGCCACATGGTGTGTGACTTGGCCATGTGACTTCAATTTCTTCATGCCTTATAAGTCAGAGAGTTACACGGGTTAAGGACACAGGTGTGTGTAGTACACGGCCTAACCACACGGGCGTGTCTCTAGACCATACGGGCGTGTGAGCCCTGCACCTTGGTAAATTTTTGAAATGTCGCAAAAAATTTTATGAGTTTCCGATTAAGTCCCAACTTGATTCTAATGCTCGTATTGGATCTTGAGGGTTCAATTAAGGGATGTTTTGAATGAGCTCGGTAAATGAATAGTAATTTACATAAATTATTTGTAAAATATTTTGGTAATAATCTAAAACCCTATTCCGACGATGGATACGGGTTAAGGGTGTTACATTTAGTGGTATCAGAGCAACGGTTTAGCCGATTCTTAGACTAACGTAGCAAGTACGAGTTTAGTTATACATGCCATTATATAAATTATGATAGTTTGATATCTCCTGACCATTTTGAAATGTATTTTCATATAGTAATGTCTTCCAACCAAGCTAGAACTGAGACTGAAGAAGTTGAGAGCGCTGCTCAAGCTTCCATTCAACTAGTTGCATCTAGTGGTAGTAGAAGGCCCGTATCTGAGGGCCGAAGTGAGGCGGCAAAAGCAGCCTGCTTTGAACTGATGGATGAATGGTTTAGTGAATATATGAGAACAAACTCCATTGTTCAACGACCTCCCCACCTGTTTCACAACATGATGAAATGCCATAGGATGCTAGACCTGTTAGAAATGGTAAGGCTTTAGTGGATAAAATCATAAAATAGGGGGCTGAAGAATTTAAGGCTACGACTGATGACAATCTAGAGAGGGTCAAGTTCTAGCTAGAAAATACTACTCAGGTTCTAGATGAATTATCATGTACACCATCCAAATGTTTAAAATGTGCGGTATCTTTGTTGAAAGACACAACCTACCATTGGTGGAAAACCATATCTTCTGTGGTGCCAAGGGAAAATATTACATGAGAATTTTTCCAAACAGAGTTTAAAAAGAAGTATATTTGTAATGCCCCGTACCCGAGACTATTTCCAGAATCGAACACGAGGTGTTAACGGACTTAATTCATTACTTAAACAGCTCAAACAATTTATTTTAAAATTTCCAGACAAGCTAGCTAACTGCATCACAGTCGCTTTAAAAATCATATCTCGAGTTCCAAAACTCAAAACCCAATTCCGTAAATTTTTCCTAAAACTAGACTCATATATCTATCTTCTAATTGTTTTCTAGAATTTTTGGTCAGTCCAATTAGTACAGTTTATTAGTTAAAGTCTCCCCTGTTTCAGGGTTCGACTACTCTGACCTCTGTGTATTACGAATCAGATATCTCCCTATACAGAGCTTAAATGACTATTCCGTTTGTCTCTAATAAAACTAGTCTCAATAAGGAATCTGTACATATAAAGCATGACTTATAATTATCTTTGCAAAATTTATGGTGAATTTCCAAAGTCAGAACAGGGGATCCAGAAATCGCTCTGGCCCTATTTCACAAAAATTTAAACATCTCATAAAATATAGCTCATATACCTGTTTTGATTCTTCCATATGAAAATAGACTCATCAAGCTTCGATTCCATAACTTATTAATTATTTAATTCCAATTCTACTATTTTTAGTGATTTTTCAAATTCACGTCACTACTGCTGTCTGAATCTATTTTATGGTAAATTTTACCTATTTCATGGTTTCCATGGATTAGCTAGCAATTTGACATACATAACACCAAATATGATCATGATTAGCCATTCCAATGGCTAATCATTACCAAGCATTTCCATACCACTCAATAACCATATCATAAGACCATATATACAAAATGATTATAATGTTATACATGCCATACTGAAAATATACAAGCCATTATGCCAAGATGGTATACGGATAGTGTGAGCGTGCCTCCGACCGTTTCCGATTTCCGAGCTGGCTTGTCAAAACTACAAGGAATGAAAAGGAGGGAGTAAGCATAAATGCTTAATAAGTTCACATGCAAATAGCAAGTAACATAACTATATAAGGAAACATAAAACATCATTTGCATAATCATCACCAAGACATTCATATCACATTTTCATTTATCATCTTACCATATTGTTGTTATATCGATTTTTCAACCCGAGGGTTAAGTACATACCTGTTCAAAGTACCCATTTCACAACACTTACCAATACGTCCCTTTCATCTTGAGTATTCCTCCATTTCAGTAGAACTTTACCCGTTGAACACATCGGAATATAATTCGGATACATGGAAAGTTTGCACATAAGTGCCACATATGTAGCCAAGCTACCATGTAACCCGCCCATAAGTGAACTCGGACTCAACTCAACGAGCTCGGGCGTTCGCATCCATAAGTGAACTCAGACTCAACTCAACGAGCTCGGATGCCTAGTTACATCTCTCGAACTCAGACTCAACTTAACGAGTTCGGACATTTGCATCCATAAGTGAACTCGGACTCAACTCAACGAGTTCGGATGCCCAAACATCCTAGTGACATGTCACTTGTATCCTAATCTATTCCTAAGGTTCAAACAGGCGTTTTCCTCGATCACACATCTTTGCCATCTTCCACGGAATATCGAAATTGATACTTCGGTGATAGTTCATACTCATCAAGTAATTCACATAATTACATATTATTCAACAATAACCACAAAGCATAATATTTCATTATAATAATCAGCATCATATCATATAAACAACATTAAATTTCTTAAAATGACAATTATGTTACTACATTTACACATGAACTTACCTCGCATGCGAAAATGGCTACTTTTACCATTTCGTCCACAACTTGGTATTTTCCCCATTTTAGCCCGAATTTTAGTTTTCCTTGCTAATTGAGCTTGGAAGCTTGAAAAACCCTAGCCATGGTTTCTCCTTGCTATATTCGGCCATGGGGTTGAAGATGAGCAAAATTGGCTTTTAATTTTGTATTTTAATTCATTTTACCCCTAAATGACCAAAATGCCCTTACTACTAAACTTTCCAAAAATTCCATCCGTGTCCAATTTTTGTCCATAGACTTAGAAATTGGTAAAATTGCTATTTAAGACCTCCTAATTAATATTTCAAAACAATTTCATACTAGAAACTACTAGAATACAAGTTTTGCAAATTATTCGATTTAGTCCCTAATTTCAATTTAAGCATTTTATGCATAAAATTTCTTCTCGAAATTTTCACACAATCATGCAATTATATCATAGACCTTAAAATAATCATAAAATAATTATTTCTATCTCGGATTTTGTGGTCACAAAACCACTATTCCGACTAGGCCCAAA